>NW_027203937.1:22665000-22782500 GCF_024711535.1 Dipodomys merriami
GGTACAATCATCATATACAGGGCCTCACAGAGGCTACTAGGAAATCACTACACCATTCCTAAGATCAAAACCTCTTTTTAAATCAATTTATGCCTTTTCAGCTTGCTAAGATGCTTAGTTGTGGGGAGGGGGGAGGTGTTGCTGTTGTTGGTTTTTTGTTTTTGATTTTGTTTTTGTTTTTTGATGAGGGAGAGGGACTTTGAATTCAATTGCTCATTAGGTTAGGAACTAGAAGGTCCAGGTTCAAGCCTTCATTCTGCCTTTCTAGTTGCAAATTCTGAGATGATTCAAATTCTAAGCCAGGATTTCTCATCTGTAAAACTGAGATAATAGCTATCCCTACATAGTTCATAAAAAGAAGGCAAGGTCTAAGAGAGGATGGATTTGAAAGATCTTTATAAACTCTAAAGGATTTTACTGTAAAACAATTGTCATGATAATATTAGATTTTCATTGATATAATACAATTAAAATGATTCCTCTTACCTTAAAGAGAATGTATAGTATATATAAAAATATCCCAAAGCCATAGATTGGAATAATCTGCCCCATCAGGCCTCTTCCACTACCTCCTCCGCTGCCTCCACCTGTTCCTTTGGCCTTGGCAAATGCCTCTGCAAGGTGAGACCTCTGGAAACGAGCCCCAGGGGTCTGGCCATCTGCAGGTACTGAGTGTTGATGCATTATAGGTGGAAATCGACCCAATTTTCCTGAAAAAAAAATAAGTTAACTGGTTCTTATCTCTTCTAGATTGTAAATATGGCTTTTGTTAAAACATCTCATGCATCAAAGTTCAAAAAAAAGGAAGTCAACTAATGGCCAGGTGCCAGCGTCTCATGCCTGTAATACTAGCTATTCAGGAGGCTCATACCTGAGGATCACAGTTTGAAGCCAACCCAGGCAGTAAAGTCCGTATCATTTTTACCTCCAATTAACCACCAGAAAATCGGAAGTGGTGGGGTGGCTCAAAGAGGTAGAGCACTAGCCTTGAGCAAAAAAAGCTCAGAGACAGTGCTCAGGCCTTGAGTTTAAGCCCCACAACAGACAAAAAGAAAAAAGAAAAAAAAAAAAAAGAAAGCCAACTTAAACAAATTTAAGTGAAAACAAACTGATTAGGATATACTGGTATCACACCAATACTAAGTATGATGCCATAATATTTAGCTATTCACCAAACCCATTTTCTCTTTCTTCTGGGGACACAGCAAGATCACATTCTTCAGCCTCCCACAGAGTTAAATACAACCATGAGACTGAGTTCCAGCCAAAGGAATATGAGTGATTGTGCTCCTTTAAGACCTGGCCATAAAATTTCCCATGTATTCAACTCCATGATCATTTCCTTTCTCAGGATGGTTGCTAACATCCATGAGACCCTGGAAGCCTTATGTTGCAAATCCAACTTGAGTTCCTAAATAGCTGTGGCACAAAGCCCTACACCACTGCCACCCCAGTAACTTAGCGCCATCTGGACCTGTTAGTGTAAGAAACAAACTTCTATTGTGTTAGGACCATTATAAACTTTGGAGTCTGTTACAGCAGTTAGCCACCCCTGTCTAATACAAATAAGGAAATGTAATGTGGCCTCAGGAGAGACCAAAACCAGAAACTGGAAAGCCATCAGGATCTAAGACAGCTACTTTCACATTCTAGCTCAAACCCTTTCCCTCTCTATGGGGCCATAAGGCTTTTTTCTCTGCTTTGTGGTACACATCTTTCTTCTTTTTCTTCAGAAAACTTCTCTAGCTTCTTCAAGCACATAGTGGAAGACAGCCACCCCCAAAGCTCTCAATTTGCATGTCTTTAAAAAGAGCCTAGCTAAGATTGGTCTTAATCCCAAATTCCTTGGAAGAAAGCTTTCAGCACAGAGCTTCTGGAAGAATCTTTCTTTTTAAAAAATATTTTATTAAGTTAAAGAAAGAAATTGCAGAAGACACTAGGAAATGGAAAGACCTCCCAAGCTCTTGGATAGGCCTACTTAATATAGTGAAGATGGTAATACTGCCAAAATTAATATACAAATTCAATGCAATTCCTATTCCCAATGATGTACATCACTGAAATACAGAAAACAGTCCAAAAATTCATATGGAACAACAAAAGACTTAGAATAGCCCAAACAATTCTAGGGAATAAAGACAACATGGGAGGGATATCCATGCCGAACTTCAAACTCTACTACAGAGCTGTAATAACAAAGACAGCATGGTACTGGCACAAAAACAGACCCGAAGACCAATGGAACAGAATAGAAGATCCAGAAATAAATCCACAGGCCTACAGCCAGCTGATATTCGACAAAGGAGCCAAAGACATAAAATGGAAGAAATACAGCCTCTTCAACCACTGGTACTGGGAAAACTGGGTGGCCACATGCAGAAAACTAAAAGTGGACCCCAGCCTATCACCATGCACCAACATCAACTCAAAATGGATTAAAGACCTTAACATTAAACCTGAATCTCTGAAACTACTGCAGGACAGAGTAGGAGAGACACTTGAACTAATAGGCACAGGAAGGAACTTCCTGAACAGAGTCCCAGGGTCATAACAAATTGGAGAGAGACTCGACAAATGGGACTACCTTAAAATAAAAAGCTTCTGCACAGCTAAATCTATCGCAACCAAGCTAGAAAGACAACCAACTAATTGGGAAAAAATATTTACCAGCAATATATCAGACAAGGGGTTAACATCCAGTATATACAGGGAACTCAAGAAACTAATCTCTCCCAACCCTAACAAACCAATTACTAAATGGGCAAGGGAACTAAAGAGGGACTTCTCAGATGAAGAAATAAAAATGGCAAAGAAACACATGAGGAAATGTTCATCATCCCTGGTGGAAATGCAAATAAAGACAACCCTGAGATACCACCTTACACCAGTCAGAATGTCCCACATCCACAAATCAGCCAACAACAAATGCTGGAGGGGATGTGGAGAAAGAGGAACCCTATTACACTGCTGGTGGGAATGTACACTTATACAACCACTTTGGAAAGTGAGGATCCTTAAAAATAGCTAAAGATTGACCTCCCTTACGACCCAGTCATACCACTTCTAGGCATCTACCCTGAACAACAGGAACCAATATACAAGGACACGTGCACCTCCATGTTTATTGCAGCACTGTTCACAATAGCTAAAATATGGAACCAACCCATATGCCCCATCACAGATGAATGGATCCAAAAATTGTGGTATCTATACACAATGGAATATTATGCAGCCATTAGAAATGACAAAATAATGGCATTTGCAGGGAAATGGATGGAGCTAGAAGGAATCATGTTGAGCGAGGTAGCCAAGAGCAAAGAGACAAACAGTACATGGTCTCCCTGATAAGTGGATGCTAAATCCAAAACATTAGGTGATACGACAAAAATTAACAGGACTTAATAAGCAAAGAACTCCCACTCATCTGGTCGAACCACTACTAAATATCCCCATGCTGCTGATCACATGTATACACCGTTATATGTTATAGACTGTGATAGACAATTTTGCTCCAGGAAAGTTAGAATGAACCTGTGACTTTAAATGAGCATCATTATTCCACAATACTGTGAAATTTGGGATATTATGTAATCACTTAATTACAATTAAAAAAAAAGAGAACCTCGGGGAAGGTAGGGAGGGAAGGGATGGTAGGGGAAAAACAATGTAGGGGGTAACAATGCTCAATAGGAAGTGTACTCATTACCTTGCTCATGTAACTGTAACCCTCTGTATAGTATCTTTACAATAAAAAATTAAAAAAATATTTTATTACCTTTAAGTAGTTCTACAAAGGAGTTGTACAACTCTTTTGATGTTGCCATTCACAAAAGCAGTTTATGAATATAGTGCATCTTGATCAATGTCTCCCCTTTCAGCATTCTCATCCACCCTCCCAATCTATCCCTTCCCTTATGTAATCTTATGTTATGTATTAATTTTTTTGCCATTTAACAAAGCAGTTTATGTGTACAATATATATATATTGATCTGTATTATTACTTCAACATCTTCATCCCCCTTTGGCCCACCCCTTCCCTTTTAATTCTCAGTTCTGTGGTATATACAATGAATCCTTGCCTGTATTCTCCCCCATCCCCTCTTCAGTCTCTACCTCTCTCCCCTTGACCCTATCTTCCCTTCTTTCAAGTACCCATTTTCTAGTACTTATTTTGTAGGGCTTTGACTTAGCAGTACAAAGGTTCTTCAAAAAAAATTAAACATAAAGCTACCCTATGACCCAGAAAATTCCACCCCTGGGCATTTATCCAATAGAGCAAAACAAGGCCATACTAAAGCTACAAGCACAACTATGTTCATTGCAGAATTATCTACTATAGCCAAGATATGGAATCAGTCCAAATGTCCCTCAGTGGATGAATGGATCAAGAAAACATGTTACATATATATACTCATCCATCAGAGTGAATGATATTGTACTATTCAAAAGGAAATGGAAAGGCTTGGAAAATATGATATTAAGTGAAATAAGCAGACCCAAAGTAATATAGGTTGTATGGTTTCCCTCATTTTTGGTATCTAGAATGTACCTATAAATCTACAAGTAAACATACTAGGTGGTAAGCAAAGTGTTACCAATGAATTAACTGAACTGTAATAGATTCTTTGGAGATACAAATAGTGTAATTCTTTTAGAAGACTAAGTCAAAGAATCCCTTTCTAATCAGGAATTACTAAGCAGACAGGATTCATGTAGTACAAACAGAGTCACAAGGGCCCAACCTTGTGAGTAAATAGCAAGACTTGGGGAAGGAGCATCTTTGTTCTTTTTTGTATTTTTTTCTTCCATCAAGACAGTCAAAAGTTAAGAGCACAGCTTCCTGGGAGCCACAGATGTAAAAGAAAGGAAAATACACCACTTCAAAATGCCATATATACAACTGTGTATGACAGACCACCAGGAGATAACATTATAAAGCAGAAAACATTAGAAAAGACTTCATAAATAAGGCTAAAAAAATGTAAACCACAAAGTAAAAAGTTGTTGGATTTCACTTCAACAAAATTAGAGATTTCTGTTTAATAACGAATACCACAAATACAATTAAGAAGAATAAAGACAGGAAATGATTTTGCAACATATAAAACTGACAAGGGACCTAAGTATCTATAATTTCCAAGGAGAATCTACAATTACCAATGAACATCACAGGAAACCCAACAGAAAAATGGACAAAAGATATGAGCAGGGAGGGAAGTCTAATGGCTAGCATTATACAGAGCTCTGATTAAATTCAATGTACTTATTTAATAAAGCAATACTAATTAAAGTAATGAAACAGTACTTTATACCCACCAGAAGGGGAAAAATTAAAATGGTGGAAAATAGAAAAAGCTCTCAACGTTGGGGGAGGCACCAATTCTCATGCATGGCAGGTACCAGTGCAAATTGATAAAGCCATTCTGCTAAGTAATCCAGCTGTACTTAGTGCCATTATTTACAGGCTCAAATGTCCAGCCATCCTGTGTGATGGATAAATTCCCAGGAAAATTCTCAATACTTACATGCAATATAAATATATACATATATACGTATATATATGTATATATACGTATATATACATATATATACGTATATATGTATATATACATATATATGCATATATGTATATATATGTATATACACACACAAATTACAGACTATAGACTTGTGAGAGATATGTTCACTGTGAGGACATTGTAGCAAGGTGTTTGAAATAACTGATTTTTATAATAAAGAATGGAAAATGAAAATGGAATGGATGCAAATGCAGAATTCTAAATATTTTAGAAATCACACTTTAGAAACACCTATAGAGACATGAATACATCTATAGCAGGGTGCTGGCAGTTCACACCTGTAATCCTAGCTATCTGAGGATCGGGATTCAAAGCCAGACCAGGCAGGAAAGTCTGTGAGACTCTTATCTCCAATTAACCACCAGAAAACCAGAAGTGGAGCTGTGGCTCAAAGTGGTAGGGCACTAGCCTTAAGTGAAGAAGCTCAGGAATAGCCCCCCAGGCTCTGAGTTCAGAGGTAGGGTAGGTAGGTACATTATGAGCTGGGAAGGGAACAGACATTTGATTGACAACAATGGGCTAAAAATAAAGAAAACTAAGAGAAGAACCTTGCACTGATAAAGTTAATGCAGTGCCATGAAGTGAGAATTATCTTTAATTCAACTTTGTGCTCCTTAAGAGAGAAAGAGGCAGGCAGGAAGGTAAGATAGCTACCTTGAAAGCTGCCTTCTGCCTCATGTTACTTCTCATCCAAGCTTTACTCCACTAATTCTCAATGGACATTGTGAGGCAACACGCTTCTTTTTAGGAGTAGGTCAACAGCAACAACAACAAAAAAGTTGATTTTGAAGAAAGACACAGACTACCATGCCACCATCTTTATTCTGTGTGCTGAAGACTATGTCTCAAAGGATCTTAATATATTAAATGGTGAGTACTGACTTTATGATTAGTATATACCTTCAAAAAAAAAAGCTCCAGGGAACTAATGTATGTTTCTCTCTCTCTCTCTTTTTCTGTCACAAGACTGGGACTCAAACTTGGTACCTCACACTTCACTTACTGACTGGCTTTCTACCATCTGAGCCATGACTCTAACCTTAATGTATGTTTCTCTTAAGAGAATCTGACATATCAGGTGTGTAGTGTTCAATTAACTAGATTTAACATTTGTAGTAATATGTTGTCAAACTTCATTTTACTGTGCTAAGAACTATCTTTAAAACATAGCATAAAACAAAAAATAAAAATGACATAAAAGGCATTATTTGGTATTTTTTTAAGATTAAAGAATAATGATACTTCTAAAGCATTGCACAAAACCTTTTATAGATTTCTCAGCCATGAAAATGTGTTGAATACCTATTATGTTCTGCTGTGGCAGAAGAGAGCCATAAATGAAATAGAAATAACAGTTCCCACACAGAACAATGTTTGCAAAAAGCACTATATCCACAACAAAGAGACAGGACTGAACTTCATTACTAGCTAAACTCTATGTTTAAATATTGGTAAAAATGAAAAAAAAATTAAACTTAAGAGAGGAGTCAAATGCAGTCAATGAAAGGAATAAGAGATTCAGACCAGTACAAAAGCAACAGCACACCAAGAGAAATAAGAATGTACTGATAAATAAGCTGAGAACAAAGAAACACTAAGTAGAGCTAACTACCAAATTAGTTTGGGTCCATTTAGGGAAGAACTAGAGATAAGGAAAGGGAAGCAGAGCTTGGGAGGAGTTAGAATCTGATAGTGTAGACTCCAATCAGAAAACTGACTTAATGAGAAAGGTGCTTGTAGGGGATTAATCTAGTAGCTGAGTACAGGGCCTAATAAAGAGAGTAGCTGAGTATTGGGCCCAATAAAGAGATTCTGGAAAGAACAGCAAAAAGGCTATTGCTTTTACTGTTAGCTCTGAGATGTGATTGCCTGAGGTGGGGCTATAGCCATAAAAAGAAAAGGGTAGGTCCCAAGACTATTACCATGTAATTAGCAGCAGCATTTAATATTGAACAGGATACAGAGCTGGGAGAGGAGGCAGAGTACCCCAAGAAGAATAATTTAAAGTACTAAGAAAGATCATGAAGAAACAGGGAGGATTTACAGGTTAGAGAAAACTAAATACATATTTTCCACACATTATATTTCATGTGGTGTTATAATTGAGAAAAAAATTATCAGACTTGAGTTAGGCATGAGAAGAAACTCTACACCACATAAGTAACCAAAACTAATTAAATCTGAATGAACTGTTCCCAATACCAAAAAGACTAGAGGATTGTGTGTATATATATATATTTTTAAATGAGTAAGAAAAATGAGCTTACTGAAGATTAAACAATAGCAAATCGATGTCATAAAAAGTCAAAGGACAGAATTACAACAACTGAAAAGCCTAGAAGAAACTGAAAAAAAAACACAAACCCGCCTCTAGTGGTAAGTCAGGTGTCAATATCTCATGCCTGTAATCCTAGCTACTCAGGAGACTGAGATTCAGAGGATCACAGTTCAAGAACAGAATTGAGCAGAAAAGGCTATAAGACTCCATTTCCAAAATAACCAGCAAAAAGCTATATTGGAAAAAAACAAAAACAAAAACTGCCAGGTTGGAATATAGAGCTGCAGCCATACAAACAAGTGGAACAAGCATGAAGCCCTGAGTTCAAACCTTGCTCCAGGCCCTGAAAAAAAAAAAAAGCAAATAGTGAGTAATAGTGGTACACACCTGTAATCAAAGCACTCATGAGATCATGAGAGAGTCAGAGGTTCTCAATCTGAGGCCAGCCTGGGCCACCCAGCAAGACCCTGTCTCAGAACAAAAGGAAACAAAACCAAAAATAAACAACAAAACCTGATTTCAGACTAATGACAGTCCCTATTTTTAGACAGAACATTTTCTAGAGAAATAACTGGATATCACATAAAATCTAAACTGTGTACCTGTTTAAGCAATAACAGGAACAAAAGCATAGCACTCGTCCCCCAACTTATGCATGGTTTTGCTTACCAATTATTTAGTTATCCATGGTCCACAAATATTAAATGGAAAACTCATGAAATGAGCAATTTGTAGGTTTTTAAACACAATGTTCTGAATAGTGTGATGAACTCTACCACCCCAGTCTATCCTCTGATTTGAGATGTGAATCATCCCTGCATGCATAGTACCTATGATGTATAGGCAATCTACCTGACAATCACTTAACAATTAAGAGTGACTGTAAGCTAGGCACCGGTGGCTCACGTCTGAATCCTAGCTACTCAGGAGTTCAAAGCCAGGCCAGGAAAGTCTGTGAGACTCTTTATCTCCAATTAACCACCAGAAAATCAGAACTGGCACTGTGGCTCAAGTGGTAGAGCACTCACCTTGAGCTGAAGAGCTCAGGGATAGCACCCAGACCCAGAGTTCAAGCCCCATGACTGACAACAACAACAAAAAAGTAACTGTATCAGAGTAACTGTGGGAGCATTGTAGTCTTACATTTGAACTTTACTCTTATTTTACTTAATAAAGGCAAAATAGTGAATTTTGCTTTTGTTAGCACACTGTTGTGATTTTTCTCTTTTATTATTGTTATCTCTTACTATGCCTATTTCATAAATTAAATTACCATAAATATATACATGTAGGAAAACTATACTTGCATGAATGGGTGTACATACATGGTTTGTAACAATTTCAATCTGGGGTAGGCACTTAAGAGATCTTGAAAACTATCACACTACCAAATATCAAATAATCTTCAAAGGAGGAACATTAAAAGTTATTTGGTCTTGCCTAGCATCAATGGCTCACACCTATAATCCTAGCTATTCATGAGGCTGAGACCTGAAGATAGAGGTTCAAAGCCAGCCTGGGCAGTAAAAGTCCATGAGACTCTTTATCTCTAATTAACCACCAAAAAGCCACAAGTGGAGCTATGGCTCAAGTTGTAGAGCTTAAGCCTTGAGCAAAAAAGCAAAAAACAAAAACCCAACACACACATACACACAGACTATTTCCAATTAACCACCAAAAAGCCACAAGTGGAGCTATGGCTCAAGTTGTAGAGCTTAAGCCTTGAGCAAAAAAGCAAAAAACAAAAAGCCAACACACAGGGCTGGGAAGGTGGCTCAGTGGTAGAGCGCTTGCCTTGCATGCTCGAGGCCCTGGGTTCGATTCCTCAGCACCACATAAGCAAAATGAAAAAAGCCGGAAGTGGCACTGTGGCTCAAGTGGTAGAGCGCTAGCCTTGAGCTGAAGAGCTGAGGGACAGTGCCCAGGCCCAGAGTTCAGGCCCCACGACCGGACCCAAAAAAAAATTAAAAAAAAAAAAAAAAAAAGCCAACACACACACACACACACACACACACACACACACACACACACACACACACACACACACACACACACACACACACACACACACACACACACACGGCCCACGACCGGACCCAAAAAAAAATTAAAAAAAAAAAAAAAGCCAACACACACACACACACACACACACACACACACACACACACACACACACACACACACACACACACACACACACACACACACACACACACGGCCCACGACCGGACCCAAAAAAAAATTAAAAAAAAAAAAAAAGCCAACACACACACACACACACACACACACACACACACACACACACACACACACACACACACACACACACACACACACACACACACACACACACACACACACACACACACACACACACACACACACACACACACACACACACACACGGCCTTAGTTAAGCACTGGTAAAACACTCCTGTAATCCTACTCAAGTGACTGATATTGAGGATTGAGGTTTGAAGCCAGTCCAAGCTGAAAAGCCCATGACAATCTTATCTCCAATTAAATACAAAGAAAAAAATTTTTAAGCAGTAAATGGAGCTGTATCTCAAGTGGTGGAGTAACAGCCATGAGCAAAAAAGCTTAAGAACAGCACCCCAACCCTGAGTTTAAATCCCCAGGACAGGCACACACACACACACAAATGTAACTAGTCTTTCAACAACTGTGAGGGCCATTACACCATGCTGCATATGTATGTGTGACACAATAAATTAGAGCCAGGGGTTTACACCTTTATTCTGACTACTGAAGTAGCTAAGATTGAGGGATCATGTTTCAAGGGCACCTTAGGCAGGAACGAAGTTTTAAGACCTGAACTTAACCAAGAAATGGGCCCTGGAGGTACATACTTGTTATCCTGGCAATGACAGGAAGCCTAAATAAGTGGATTGTAGCCCATGAAAGCACCCAGGCAGGAAGTAAGACCTTACCTCAAAAATAACCAGAAGAGGGCTGGAGGTGTGGAAGTACTAGAGTTAAAAATCTCAGTATCTCAATTTCTGTTGTTTCTTTCCCTTTCCTTTTGCAAACTTGTCCAGTCTCAAAGAACCCATTACCAAAAGGCATAGCTCTAGTTTTTACTTAACCCCCAAAGATCTTTCCTCTTATCTCCAACTCAAATTAATATGTCATTTGTGTGTCTAACATCTCAAATCTAAAAATGAAACCTATTTTTACTTCCTACTCTCCTGCTGTATTTCTTCTCTTATAGATTCATTCTCTCAAACCTTTAGGCTTGACACCCACCGTTGCTAGCATTATAACCAAGGGTATACAGGAGACAGGAGGAAGGAATTGGACTGCTGAGAATGGAAAAGATATTTTTTTCTCTTCATGAAGTTAAATGACCTCTACAGGGAACAACTCACCTTTTAGACCTTGGCACAATCATGTTTCTTAAAGCTGAATAGACTACTATGTTTGAAAAGTCAGTGATAATAAAACATTTAGAAATTTCTACTTAAGATAACTTTTTTAAAAGAAAAAGGTTAAATTCTGAAATATGTTGATATACAAAAAGTACAAGAGGTAATTATAATACTTGCATACCTATCACTCAGATTTAACTAAAGTTTCTTATATGTTCTTGCCAGTATCCTTTTAGAACAGATATGACTCTAGATTTGATGACTGTTACAATGCATGTCACTTCATAATGGAAATATGTTCTGAAAAATTACACTGCTGTACACTGCCAGCTACACAGGAGGTATAGATAGGAAGATAGCAGCTTGATCTGAGGCAAAAAAAAATTAGTGAGACCAGGTCTGAACAAACAAGTTGGGTGTGTTGGCATGTACCTATGATCCCAGATAGGTAGGAAGTAAAGTACAAGGATTGAGGTTAAAGGCTAGCCCCAAGGAAGAGTAAGGCCCACCGGGAGGCAGGAGAAGAGGGGGTAGAGAAACAACTAAGAGCAAAAAGGACTAGAGTATGGCTTATGTGGTAAGGCACTTGCCTAGCAAATGCAAAGCTCTGAGTTCAAACCCCAATAACTGCCCCCACCCCAAAAATAGGTGACTACAACATCACTGGGCAATATAATCTTATGGTAACACCTCTGCATAGTCTATTGACTAAACTTGTCTTTACATAGCACAAAGCTGTTAGACTTTACCTAATAAACCTCCATAAACAATATTCAATAATGTCGAGAATATTTTAAACTTGATATTATGAGTGAAGAGTAGTGCTGGTTCCACAACAGAGTGACTATAGTTTATAGTTAATGCCACTGAACACTATACCTAAAATTGACAAAATAATGAACTATTTTTTGTGCCAGTTCTGGGATTTGAACTCAGAGCCTGGGGGCTATCCTTGAGTTTTTTGGTTTTTGGGTTTTTTTGCTCAAGGCTAGCACTCTACCACTTGAACCACACAGCTCCAGTTCCAGAATACCAGTAGTTTATTGTAGATAAGAGTCTCTTGGACATTCCTGCCTGGGCTGGCCTCAAACTGTGATACTCAGATCCCAGACTCCTGAATAGCAAGGATTACAGGCACCTGGCATCCAACTAATACATTTTTATGATATATATACAAATATATACATATATTCTGCCATAATTAAAAAAGAATTTTGCATTATGTTACCATACTGTAGTCATGCTTTTGACACTTTTTTTCCTTTTTCCTGGGAATGATCAATATTTTGGTGCAGTGATATGTACAGTTTAGTTCATTCAAATTGCTATACAGAACTTCACTATGACTATTTCATGACCCATTCTCTAGCTGATGAGCACATAAGATTTTTTCTAAATTTTCACTATTACAAATGTTTTACTTAATACCTATAGTATGAACAGGATTTATGGTTTTCTTTTTTTTCTTTTTCTTTTTTTTGCTGGTCGTTGGCCTGAACTCTGGGCCTGGGCATTGTCCCTCAGCTCTTCAGCTCAAGGCCAGTGCTCTACCATTTGAGCCACAGCACCACTTCCAGCTTTTTCTGCTTATGTGGTGCTGAGGAATCGAACCCAGGGCCTCATGCATGCAAGGCAAGCAATCTACCACTGAGCCACCTTCCCAGCCCAAGGATTTATGGTTTTCTTATATTTCTTTAAAAAAAAAAACAGATTAACAGGTCGCAATAACAATATTAGAATATTAAAATCTACAAGTTTTCCATTGTAGAAAATAGCTGTGTCACTACCTCTAAGCACTTTGTTCTCTATAAAATGGAACTTCATTACTTATTGAAAGCATTCCCCATATTTAGATTAAAATTTCATTTAACATAGCATTTAAGCTTGACCAAAAACTTAAATGGATTTTACAGAATGAAGCTGTACTTTCCCTTGTTAATAACCACTCCTATTTGCTAAAAACAAAACACTCTAGCACTGTTAACAAAAAGCTTTCTGCAAGTAACATTAAACCATCTGCAGCATTTCGCTGTTGGGGCACAAAAATCAATAAAGAACTGGATGTGTTTATATTTCTGATGATTGTAGTTCAGGAAAGGTCTTAATGGGGCAAATAAATCAATAAAGAATTGGATGTGTTGATATTTCTGCTTACCTCAGTTCAAGAGAGGTCTTAATGGGCCAGTTCTTTAAGATATAGAAGCTGCTCCCTGAACACTGAAGAACTTGTAGAGGCCAAATTCAATTCAGCACTACTAAAGGTAGAAGCCTGCCTCTTCCTCATGTATCCTCCAAGGGCCCCATTTTCTTACCTCCCCTCTTCTACTTAACTCACTTTTTTGTTCACTTTTTCTGCTAACTTATCCAGATCGTTTCCCATCTTTTATCACCTCTGGTCAACAGATTCACCTGACATATTATGTAATTATGTGTCAATGTTTAGCACAGGGCTAACCTCATAAAACTCAATGTACATTATTCACCATCGTTTCGTTACCAGAATCATCTTCTTAAGACCTAATTCCAAACAACTTATTCTCTGACCAAAGGCTTTTAATGGTCTCCAGTAATGATAAGAAATTGTGTTACAGCACAGTAAGTGCTATACCATCTTTTCGGTGAGTTATTAGTTAAGATTCTGCCTGTGCCTCCTATTATTTAAGCAGAGGTTACATGAACCTTTCTAGAAAGGCTCACCATCTGTAAAATGAGTATACCACCTTTCACTTGTTACAAGATTACAAGTAAGCTCACAAAACAAAACACCCAACACATGTAGTAGGTACAGGTATTTAATTTTTTTGTTTTCCTCCCTATAAACTGAATCTCTAAACAAATGGATTCCGTAATTTAACAACAAAAAACTTTTCACATATTTTCCTTATTTCATTATGAGCCATAATTCAGCCAACCCGTCACCCTTATTCATTATATTTTCTATTTTCTTTTTTGATGTTTTCCCCCCTCAAATATATAAACATGTTTTATCTCTTTAGGTGAGGCAGGAGGACTGAGTTGCAACAACACACACACACACACACACACACACACACACACACACACACACACACACACACACACACACACACACACACACACACACACACACACACACACACACACACACACACACACACACGATATGGTGAGTATAATCAAGGGCAAAGCAGGGCAGTATGGGTTCGTTGTACAAATCTCTCTACTTTGGCTTATGTCTGAATTAAGTCTTTAGCTAAAAAAAAATTTTAAACAAGAATACTATATAGCCACCAGAGATGGAAAACAAAAACTAGATGGAACAACAAATTCTCTGAAAACAAAATTTGAAGGGCCAAATTTAGACAGATAAAATGCAACAAAGATCACTATATAGACTGTACGTTGTTCTAAAACTCCAAGTGAATAGTAGAAAATGATCTAGATAAGCAGCTTCTATTAAAAAAGAAAATAAAAGATTTAGGATTCAAATATACTGTAACAAAGTCAGCAATAAAATGCCAAAAATCTAAAACAATCCCCAGAAAACATTAAGGGTAGAATTTGTAAAGGAAACGGAGAGAGACAGAGACTAGAATTTCGTGAGCTCACTGTCATAGACTTGCTGTTATTTTACAGTTCTAGAAGTGGACTAAATGGACTGTGTTCAGCTATTTACAACTATGTCTTATAAGGAATGGAGAAAGGGGTTAGGAATGTTAACAGGAAAAAAATACTATTCTTCAATTTTCTGAACTCGCAGTCTTTCCTTTTTAATTTATTTTCCTTCTCCTATTTTGATTGAGGATATCACCATCCACCCATTCACCTACACCTTAAAATAATTCACAATGTTTTATTCTCCCTCACCTTTCACTTCTATTTAAAATGTCTCTTTAAACAGTTGTTTTTTTTCTTCTCCATCCCAATGTTCCATCCCTGCTTCAGTACCTATAGTTTATTTTGGGAACTTTATCAACTCCAAAATGAGTTAATTAGCAAACCCTTTCCATCCACAGCACTGCAAATGACACATTTAAGCCACAGGCAACTCATGTCTGTAATCTTACTGAGGAGGCTGAGATCTGAGGATTGAGGTTCAAAGCCAGTCTGTGCAGGAAAATCTATGAGACTCTTATCTCCAATTAGGTATTGGAAGTGAAGCTGAGGTTCAAGTGATAGAGTGCTAGCCTTGAGCACTAAAGCTCAGGGACAGTACCCAGACCCATAGAAAAAGAGGGGGCGGAAAAAAAGCTATTAAAATGGATGCAAGCTAGGCACAAATGGCTCACATCCTTAATCCTAACTACTTGGGACACTGGGATTAAAAAAAAAATCAACAAATAAAGAAAAAAAAAAGATCAGGACAGGGATTTGAATTTAGTAAACTTACTAGAATATGTCATTCAAGGTAGCTTTTTGCATTATGCCACTTCGGCAACTAGTCGAGCAAAAAGAATTTACAATACAAATAGGATCATAATCTTATAATACTTATTGACAAGGCTCTTTATTTGCCAGGTGCTAGTGATAAGACAAGCTTTCTACCCTTGAGGAAAGTTTACATTCTAAAGGTGCAATCAAAACACAAGTAAGCAAATAAGAAATTTTCATAGGGAACCTGCAGTGGAGAAACAAACAAACAAAAAAAAACCCCACACAACTGAATAGGGAACAGCAGGGAAAGAGGTTTCTTTTAACATCACCTGTAGCCTCTGATGGCTACATCTGAGCAGAAGCTTAACTGAAAGGAAGGAAGCTGAGAAGAGAAGGAATATTGAGAACAGAAAGAGAAAAGATCCTGTGATGGGAACACTGAATACACTACTTGGGTTGTGAAGGGAAGGGCTCATTTCTAATTTCCACTCCATGCTCTACAATATTCAGAAGAGCATCTTCCATTCGCAGTCAATAGTACTTGTTCAAGATAATTCAACTTGGCTTAATAGGCAAAGATGTTTTGGAAGTTTCTTTTAGGTGGGCAATATTTACGAGCATAAAGATTACCGAACGAATTCTGTGGGTAAAGGTGCTTTGCAATCGTGCTGTGTGTGTAGTCTGTGATACGCACATTTGGAACCACCGCCAGGGGCACAACTTAGAAGATGACCATTTCAAAGGAGCTGTCCAGCGTCCCGGGAGTTTAACATCGGCGACCGAACTGTTCAGTGAGGCTGCAGACCGTGATGTGGCAGGGATCGTTTACATGAAGTCACCAGCAGAAGGACTTCATGACATACCGAGGGAACTGTTCTCGGTCCCTTTCTCCTAGCCCTCAGTCACCCTGTCTTCCCATGCCTGTGACGACCACCCAATGCCTAGTACCTATTACCATCCTACCCATTGGCAAAGGGATAAAGAGATGACACACGGTTAAGGGAAACAGAGGAGTTCTGTTCATCTCCGCTTCTGGAACTCAAGACTAAAAACAAAAGGTACAACAACAACAACAATCCCGGGTCGGCAGGGGGCGGGGGGCGCCCCCACCATCGAGCTGGAACTACACACCACGGGACCATACCAAGTCCAAGGGCCTTGAGCACACCGAACCCCTAGAGAAGCCCAAAGGGTGGCAAGCTGGAGAACGGACGGCGGCCCGCCTGGGTGGAGCGAGCCGCGGAGGGGACACCCCGCAGCGGCCCAGGACACACGACGCGTGGAGGCCGCGGGAGGGGAGGCCGGGCCCGCGACCCGCAGACCACCCCCATCCCGCCCCGCCCCAGGGCCGCCCAATGGCTGCCCTCCCTCCCCTCCCCCCCCCGCGCGCCCGCCCGCCCGCGAGGCCTCGGTCCCGACGCGGAGCCCGCGCCCGCACGTCCCCGCGCGCTTACTTTCGGGGGCCGGCGGCGGCGGCTCCTGCCGCTTTCCGCGGGACAGGAAGGCCTTGGGTAGCAGCAGCGACACAGCCAGGACGAGCCCCGAGGCCAGGGCCACGCGCTGCACCGTGGAGTAGGCCATGGCCGCACCCCGTGAGGGGCCTCGGGGTAAGGGCTCCTGCAGCCACTGGAGCCGCCGGAAGCGGAAGCGGAAGCGCGGTGTAGGCGCCCGCACGCGTCCACGCGGCCGGCTGCACGGTACGGACGGCGTCGCGCGAGGGACAAGGCAGGCTCGCTAAACGCCCGCGTCTCCATCCGCGCCATCGCCACTGCGCGAACCGGGTGCTCTCGCGCTGCGATTTAAATACACTGAGCACGCCGCCCTCTCCCTCTGTCACCTGGGTGCTTTCTGCCGATTTGTCCCGCTCTCCATCCCCGCTGAACTCCCCGTTACCTTCAGAGCAAACTCTTTCCTGAGTGACCTCCAGGCCCTGCATGCTTGGATCTTGATCATGCTCCATCCCCAATGGAGGATTGCCTGTTGGCATAACGTATTTCTGGTTTCTAGAGAACCTTTGTTTCTACCTGAAAAAAAAAAATGCTTGACACTATCTACACCTGTCAAACACCTCCCCAGTGCCAGGCAACCAGAGACTTGAGCTTGCAGTCCTAGCTACTGGCCAGGCAGAGATCTAGAGGATGGAAACTCCAGCTTGGGGAATCTATCTATCTATCATCTATCTATCTATCTATCTATCTATCTATCTATCTATCTATCTATCTATCTATCTATTTTTCAAGACCTTCCATCTTAACAGAAATCCCTGGGTGTGGTGGCAGTTAACCATTGGGAAAACAAGTTCTGGTCCAGACTTGCTAAAGGCAGGAGGAGCAAATAATCAGGACAAAAGGGGCGGAGTGTTTGGCTCAGTCAAATGGAGAGCACCTGCCCAGTCAGGTTATAGAGTACCTGCCTAGCAAGTGCTAAAGGTCTGAGTTCACAATCTAGTAACTCCAAAAGGGGGGTGGAGGGGCTTCTCTGAAGAAACAAAACTTTCAGTCTGCCTCTACATCCCTACAGACTTTGATTCTTTGTTACTGTCTTTATTCATTAGTTTAGCCAACATTCTTCTTGACTATTTGTCAAACCTTGAATTTGGCAATACAGATTCTGATGAATAAAATGGGTTCCATGATGGAGCAGCTGGGTCTCTAAGCACAAGCACTGAGGAAATGTTCCAGCCTCTGGAGCAAGTCCTCCCAAGTAGAAGGAGTGGAGAAAGGTGAATTCTGTTGTTTGTTTTTTTGTTTTGGGGTTTGTTTGTTTTTTGGGTTTGTTTTTTTTTTGCCAGTCGTGGGGCTTGAACTCTGGGCGTGGGCACTCTCCCTCACCTCTTCAGTTCAAGGCGAGCACTCTACCAATTGAGCCACAGTGCCACTTCCGAATTTTGACTCCCTTTAACAGACAAGTGGAAGGAGTTCAAAGGCAATTCTGGAAATAGCTGCAAAGCAAGCTAAGATGAGAGAAAGCTCAAAGCTTCCTGGTGTATTCACCAAGTTATCAGAAATTCACTTTCGTGGCAGGAGGCTGACACTACAAATGTAAGTAGGAACTCAATTCTGAGAAGCTTAAAACTTCCAGTTAAACATGGCAGATGTATCATATACACTTATCTTTGTTGTTTTTTTCCAGACACTGACCAAAAATGAAAATATAGAGATAAAATGAATAAACTACAGATTGAAAGCAAATGGTAGAAAACTTGATAGATGAGAAATGACAGTTTTTCATTTAAAAAGATTTTTTAATTAACATTTACTTATGGGGTGTGTGTGTGCATGCACACACGTGCATACATGTGTACCAGTACTGGGGCTTGTACTTGGAGCTTGGGCACTGTCCCTGAGCTTCTATGCTCCAGGCTAACTCTACCAATTAAGCCACAGCTGCACTTCTCACTTGTTTTTGGTGGTTAATTGGAGATAAGAGTCTCACAGACTTTTCTGGGGGCTGACTTTGAACCTCAGTCTCAGCCTCCTGGATAGATAGGATTACAGGCATGAGCCACTAACATCTAGCTTTTAAAAAAATAAATTTTAAAAATAAATTGTAACGTTTCACAGAATATTTCCTGATAGAAACATAATGCCAGCACATTAGTAGTTTCAAAGTAAAAAATAAACAGGTGAAATAAAATTTTATTTAAACCAACATATCCAAAATATCATTTCAAAATGTGTAACTCCAGTCAGTCACATTTCAGTGTCTCACTAGCTACCTGTGGCTAATTAGTCACCATATTGGACAGTGTAGGTATATAGGATAAATGCTAAGTGGCTATAGAAGGAAAACCAATAAGAAATAACCTAATATTCCCCCAAGAATCTATAAGCTCTTAGGCACTGGACTCTTTGGGTGTTAAGGGTTGCAGAATGAAGAAGATTGGTTGAAAGTCTAGTTGAAAAAGCAGTGATATCCGCTGGGCAGTAGTACTTATAATATTAGCTACTTAGAAAACTGAGTTCTGACGCTCAAGGTTCAAAGCTAGGAAGGGCAGACAAGTCCAAGAGACTTTTTTTCTCCAATTAACGAGCAAAAAGCAGAAGTAGAGGTGTAATTCAAGCAGTAGACTGCCAGGCCATGAGTGACAAAGCTGAAGAAGAATGCAAGCCCCACTGCTGACATATCACACACAAAAGGCAATGATACCATCAAATGTCTTTCCTGAGTTGATTATTCAGACATCACTGTAGTTACTGTCACCAAGCTTACTAAAAGTTACTGAGTAGTTATTATGTTCCAACCATCTCACACATCTTAACTCAGGTAATTTTCCCAGCAACTTCATGAAGTAAACTATTATTGTATGTCCATTTTACAGGTAAGAAAGCCAAGGCTCAAAAAATTTAAGAAACTTGTTGACAACTACACACTATAAACTAGAAGCTATGATTTGAACCCAGGCATGCTAACTCTAGAACTTACAGTTTTACTCTCTGTATTGCTTATATTTTACTCTCTGTTATGTTTCTCTGTATCAGAGAAGCACTTGGCTAATGGACAATAGATGTAATGTAGAGAGGAGCTGAAAGATGTGATGTTACCATTAGGAGAAGCAAAGGAATCTGGAATGCCCCTCCAAAGCCTGGCTTGCGTAAATGCATAGATATTAGTTTCATATGACAAAAGGTTTTGAGAAACAAAAAAAGAATTGTGTTTATAAGAAGATACTGAGGGGCTGGGAATGTGGCTTAGTGGTAGAGTGCTAGTCTAGCATGCATGAAGCCCTGGGTTCGATTCCTTAATACAACATAAACAGAAAAGGCCAGAAATAGCACAATGGCTCAAGTGGTACAGTGCTACCCTTGAGCAAAAGAAGCTCAGAGATAGTGCCCAGGCCCTGTGTTCAAGCCCCAGCATGAAGGAGAAGGAGGAGGAGGAGCAGGAGCAGGAGGAGGGGGATCAGCAGCAGCAGCAGCAGCAGCAGCAGCTAGGAGATAATGGCATTAGTGGAAGTGCTAACGTAAAGTTAAAAAAGAAAAAAAATCTAGGTTGCTACACTGTGTTGAAATTCTTACATCTGAGAATGGAAATTAGATGGACAAGAAGGTAATGATCCAGACGTTGAAATATTGAATGAATGAGGAATTAAAGGAAAATTGGAAGGTGATGTGTGTAGATAATAAACAACTTGATTATAAACTCTTCTAAGGAGCTATGGCTTTTTTTTAAAGAAAGGGAAAAAGCAATTTGGAAACATCAAAAAGGATTAAATTGTACATTTACTCTATTGCCAAGCTTTGAGCCCAGGAAGAAAAATAACTCTTCCTGAGGTAGAACTGCAAAGGAAAGAGTCCAGCAGACACAGCCCAGAGCCCAGAGAAAACTCAAAGTAGAAGGTGTATTCTTTCTCATGATAGACCTTGAATCCAGAGGGCACAGTAAGTGGAAAGTTTAAGAAGTTAGGGAACAGTAGAAGATAGAGTCAGAGTCAAATACGCAGAACAGTGTAATGACAAATTGACCATTTGAAAATGCATGGTCTGGGGGAGTTGGACTTCACGTGATGGCCAAGGTGAAAGGGCAGAGACCTAATTGATTAGTCCTGAGAGTGACTTAGAGAAAGATGAAAACACAAAGACATAGTATTTAGCTGTGATTGTTTGCACTGTTGGAACCAAAGGGAGAGTAGGTCTGGAAGAGACAGGAATCTCCCCACAGGGACAGAACCATTGGAAAGCTTGAGTGACTGATCTCTTTAATGGCAGGTGGTATCATGGAGTTAGTTGTGTACTATATTCAAAACTTCTTGGAAAACCTGGATCTTATGCTCAAAGTGAGGGTTTAGTCTTTCAGGTAAAATGTTGGAAAACTGACTTCTGAAGTCTGATGACTACAGGATAAAGAAGGAGCAAATGACAAGGAAGTCGTGCTGGCAAGTTTGGCTACTGTGTGAAGCTTGCATGAAAAAGAATGACTAAAAGGTCCAGGAATAACTTGAGGCTATATATGGGTTGAGAAAGCATTAGATTTTTGTTTGTTTTGTTTTGTTTTGTTGGTGGTACTAGGGTTTGGACTAAGGGCCTCGTGCAGGCTAACACTTGAACCATGCCTTCAGAACATTTTGCTTTTGTTTATTTTATTGAAACTATCAGGGTTAGAACTCAGCACCTTGTTCTTACCCAGCTTTCTTACTCATGGCTGGCACTTTACCACTTGAACCATACCTCTAACCTAACTTTTTGCTGGTTACTTTGGAGATGGAATCTAGAGTACTTTTCTGCCCAAACTGGCTTCAAACATAGATCCTCAAATTCTCAGGTCCTGAGTAGCTAGGATTACAGACATGCCACCAGTGCCTAGCTTAGAAACAATTTTAAAGAAGAGTCCATGAGGAATAATGGCATACCTATCACAGAAAATCACAAACCTTATTACAGGGAAATTAGGACCGTTAACATGGAAGTCAGGCTACATTCATGGGACATAAGGGGTAAGGGAAGGGAGCAACATCCATGACACCAAAGTGTAGAATAAAATAAAGTGAGAAAAAAGGGTGAGAAATGCCATGCTATGCACAAAAGAGGGTATATTGGACCTGGCCTTTGTAAGATAGATAAAATTTCCATCAAGGAATAAAGAATCTGGCATGCACTTGACAATTGCTTATGGCCAATTGAATACCATTTCTTGATGTTAGTTAGGCACATGGAGAATCCCATGGTTTTTATGTAGAGCCCAACAACCTACAGCTGGTGGCTTCTCTTGCCACCAGGCTGCAGATACATAAGTATTCACCTGTCAAACTCAACCATGCCCGAGTCTGAATCAGAAGTTATGTATGAGAAGGAACTGCAAAGCCAGCTGGCCTATTTGAATGGGTGTCAGAATGTCACAGACTTGATGATGGCCACAGTGCAACTTCCTGAAAGGCAGAGCAGAGGCCATGCAGGTCTGGGATGGATGCCAGCAGTGCTTCCTAGGGGGCCAGTTCTGTGGTATGGTTCTGGGAGTTGGTCCAAGCCCTGGAGTCACAGTGTTCTCATCTGTGAAATGGAAACTGAGCTGCCTCCCTCCCACTGAACTTGTGCTTGCCATGGAGCCTGGGAGCAGCCACCTGGGAGACAGAAACCGCAGACCAGCACAGGTCAGAAGGAAGAAAATTGGAACACGAAAAGAGGAGAGTTTCAGAGGAAAACCTTAGGGTAAGAAGCTTCTAGAAGGCCCAGATTCCTCATTCTTACGCTCTTCCCAATGGGGCAGTTGAGCAAAGGTTAAGGGTGGGACAGAGGTTTCCTGGTGGCAAGGGGACAAGGTAAGAACAATCTTAATGCCTTCCCACAACTCTGTGGCCTCTGCTCCTGAAGGAAGTAGAGCAGGCAGAAGTCACAGTTGGATACCTTGGGCCTTTCTGCCCTGAATCAGGCGCCAATTAATTAAGCAAACTGATAGAAATTCCCCGCTTAAGTCGCACTTTGCATATCCATAATCTCCGGACTACATTTTTCTGTATACTTTACCCCTGGGTAAAAATTGGTGAGCATTTAAATGCTTCCTCACATAATCTTACTAAAGCACACTCTTGCCTATAAATATTCATGCCACTGCCAAAACATTTGCAAACTTTCCCCAAAGGTGAAATGTGTATAATGTACTTTGTCTTCTGGGTATAAATATTATCCAATACATTTTGGTTAATATGAATACACTAATTATTCCTGTAACCCTTTTAAAAGGGGTCATCTTCATGATGTGGTTTTTTAAAAAATGTAATTACAGTAATTGGATACTTAATCTAATTAAAATTTGCTTTATCTTTAATGGAAATTTTTCTAAAGAAGCATAATGACAATTGGCTTTTTGATAATGACTGTTTCCTTTCTGCAGGAGGGGATCAAGTTGGGGGAAACTGGAGAACCAGGCAAATTGAGTCTGCCAATGCCCTGGTTGCTAGGTAGAGTAAGACTAGTCTCTTTCCCTTTTCATCCCCTCCCCCACCTTCTGCTCCTCTCCCCTACCTTTTCTTCCCTTCCCTTCCATTCCCTTTCTTTCCCTTCCCTTCCTTTTTTTTCCCTTCCCTTCCCTCCCCTTCCCTCCTTTTCTCCCTCCCTCCCTTTCTCTCTCTTTCTTTCCTCATCCTTCCTTCCTTCCTTCCCTTTTTCTTGGTTATATCCCTAACACTCTCCTTGCACCTGTTGGTCCTATATTTTTTAAGCTGCCTTGAGCCCTTCCTAGCCTAATAAATACATTTCCCCTTTTCTGTTTTGGTAATTGATAAGCTTGCTTGAGTTGTAAAATTATCTCTTGCACCTGAAAGCATCATGATGCTTGCAAAAAGTGTTTTTGCTCTGCAAAGAATTCTGAATAGAATCTTCTTCCAATTAAATTCCCATTACTATTAAGTGGATATTGTTGTTATTGTTACTACTACTATTATTATTATTATTTAACAACTAACTTGTCTCCAGAAGGAACTAAAGATCACAGAGCCTAGAAAAAAAAAGACACAAAACAGCAACTTAAGTCTATCTAATTCTTCTCTTTTGTTTTTCTATGACTTGATTTAGTTGATAACATCTATGTTCACATTTAGAGATATTTATGCAATAACTATGGCTCTATAATCTTATCCTTGTCACTTATCACTAACAACAGGCAATTAAATATTATTCTATTTTCTGTAAAGGTCACATTGGTTTTATTACAATTTTATTACCAATATCAGAGAGACATCCTATCCAGCATGGACTCAGTCTAAATGATAGCAGCGCCCTGACTGGCTTCAGAGCTTCATTGAGATAACGCTGGTCCTTAGGCACTTTTCCCTTCATGGGCCCTGTCTTCCATTTTATGTATATATTTCAAATTACTTTAAAGCCTACTTTGGTATAAGGACATTATTGTTAATATGTTAATATTATATATGAGGCTATATTCTTCGATCTAGAAATTTATTATTCTGTTGGGAGCCACTAGTCCATGCCTATAATCCTAGCAATTTAGGAGGCTGAGATCTGAGGATTAAGGTTTCAAAGCCATCCCAGAGAGACAAATATGAGACTCTTATCTCCATTTCACTAGTAAAAAGCTAGGACTGGAGGTGTGGCTCAATTGATAGAGCACCAACCTTGAATGAAAGAAAAACCAAGCAAGACTGTGTGGCCTCAATGACAGTGTATACACCTGTGTGCACGCACGCATGCGTGCACGCACACAGGTGCACACACACAATCAATGCCTAATAGTTCATGTCAGTTCAACCGTGCCTTATTGAATAAATATTTGCCACTTTGTCATGGACCTCTATTCCCCAAAGTGGGGTATGTCATGTCATTTGGCTCCTGGTTTCTGTTTTCCATAACACATCATGCTTTTCTGTTGTATTGAGCATCAAAGGAGCAAAATGTTGCTGTTTTTAGGAAAGTTGCAAGCAGATGCTTCTATGTTCTAGAGATATGGGACACTAGTCTCAGTAGAGAGAAAGTATGTCCATGAATCTTCCAGCTCTGCCCAGGCCAGGAACCAAGGCATATGTTACTCAAGAGTGACTGAAACTTAAGTAGGGGCAAAGTTGATTTTCCTTCAACATGAGGTTGTTATATTATTGTATGGATTGGGACTTCCTTCTTGTTGGCTTAGAGACAGGCATGTAAGAACCTAGACTCTAGGGAAGAAAAGTCATTTTCGACGTTTGTATAGTAGGCCCCAAGGGTCAGCCTGGGAAAAGCTCCTAGTGTGGGAGATGGTTAGTAGGCTAGGTTTCAGCAAAGCATTGCCCAAGTTTTCCCCTTGCAAGTTTTCATCTTCTGGTTTCTCCAAGCCTTTAGAAAAGCCCGTGACACATCCATGTACTGTGTCAGTGGTCCTAGAAATAAGAGAAGAAATTGTTTTCCTGCCTCCCCTCTTGTGTTTGGAAGGCTAGGACAGTCCCATAGCAGCACTGAAAGAGTGAATTATACTAACCTTGGCTGCCAAGGTGATTAGAAATTGTGCGTGGAGGGCTGAGGTACAGAACACACAGTAGCAGAGCAGGCTGCAGTATGTCCAAATCAAGAATGCATTTGAGAAAAAGACTTTGTCCTCAATATACTGGAAGCCAGGAATCCTTGAATAGAATCAGCCAGGGAGAGGAATTTGACTCTGATGCAGCTAGGTGTCCCTAAGCAGCTGAAGTGCATAGCTATCCTCACCTTTCTGAACTTTGAGTCTCTTAGCTTCCAGCTCCAGACACACTGGCCTCCTTCCTTTCACTCAAAACATGTTCTGGGGAGCGCCCATCCTCTGTGCCTCTCCCTGGGATGCTTTGACCCCTAATATCTACATTACTTTGTCCTTCATCTCCTCTAGGTCTTTGTTCAATTCATCTTTCTTGGTGAGGCCTTCCCTGACTAAGGGATTAAAAGTAAAACACTGAAGCCAGGCACTGGGCTCATGCCTGTAATCCTAGCTACTCAGGAAGCTGAGATCTGAGGATTTCAGTTTGAAAGCAACCCTGGCAGAAATGTCCACAACGAATCAACAAAAAGCTGGAAGTGGAACTGTGATTCAAGAGGTAGCAGGCTAAAGGGAAAAGTTATGGCACAGTGACCAGACTCTAAGTTCAAGCCCCAGTACCAGTGCGCACGCACGTACACACACACACACACACACACACACACACACACACACACACACACACACACACACACACACACACGAAAAAAATATACAGCATTCATCTGTAACCTGCTTATTTTTCTTCATTGCTCTTACCACCTTCTCAAGCTACTGTCATTTATTGCCTGCCTGTCATCTCCGCAGCATAAATGGCACAAGGACAGGGAATTTTGTCACTTGTTTACATCTGCATGCCTAGCTCCCAGAATAGTTCTTGGTACTTGGTAGGCTTCAATAAATATTTACTAAATGGATACAAAAAGATGGCCATGTGTAGATTTTTTTTTTTTTTTTTTTTGTCGGTTGTGGGGCTTGAACTCTGGGCCTGGGCACTGTCCCTCAGCTCTTCAGCTCAAGGCGAGCGCTCTACCACTTGAGCTACAGTGCCACTTCTGGTTTTCTGGTGGTTTATTGGAGATAGGAGTCTCACGGTCTCTCCTGCCCGGGCTGGCTTTGAACCGCGATCCTCAGATCTCAGCCTCCTGAGTAGCTAGGATTACAGGCGTGAGCCACCAGCGCCCAGCAGGCCATGTGTAGATTCTATAGATCAAGTCTGTAAAAGTTTTGAAAAAGTTTTGTACTGACTGAAAAGAAGTTTATATTACATAATGACTGAAAACCACAGTTGGATAAAGGAATTGGGACCGGGTTTACATTGAATAGTCTCATGTTTGGTATTATAATCAAGTTGCATACAGCCAGGTAGATTTTATTTGTTTTTATGTTCATGTTGTGGTGCCAGTAATAAGGCTTGAACTCAGGACATAGGCACTATGCCTTAACTTTTTCACTCAAGGCTGGCAGTCTACCACTTGAGCCACAGCTCTTCTTCTGGCTTTTTTTCTTATTAATTGGAGATAATTGGTCTTTCTGCCTAGGCTGGTTTCATGCCATAATTCTCAGGTCTCAGCCTGTTGAGTAGCTAGGAATACAGTCATGAGCTACTGGCATCCAGCCAGCTGGGTCTATTTTAAATGGTAATTTGTAGCAACTTAAACACTTGAAAGGTTTCCTTCAATGTTTGTCCTTAGTTCTTAAAGATTTTAAAAAAACATTTTGAGAATAAAATTGATCAAATGCAGGATATATTACATTTGAATGTATTGGCAACTCCTGATATGTTAACATACTTCTTAAAAAATAAAGCTAGAGAATAAAGGTTATGTTGCCATGTCCATTAATGTATTTCGGTTTCTTGTAACTGTGTTCAAAAAAGGTTATTGTAACTTTGGTGTTCTTCATTTGCAATGCTATAATTGTGATAAGGAATGCAAGCAGTGATGTTCTATTGGGGTAAAATAGTTTTCTACTGTTATCTTTGAAGCTTCTGGAACAGACTAATTGGAGATTATCGTGAGATTTGCAAGATGAATTTAAAATAACTTGCCATTTTCACTGCATTTCTCTGGGTGTTAGGTTTTTCTCCCTGCTATGTGACCAAAACAAAGGGCAGAGATAAGTTGGATGCCAGACTAATACGTAGCAGAAACTCTCCAATACTTTTGCTTTGATACTTTTTGAAATAATAATTATTTAAAATGTGATATATTTCTGGTGGTCTTATTCCACTCCCCCCCCTTATGAAACTAATGCAACTCTGTGAAGGAGAGTAAGTAGTTTTTTTCATCTTATTTTGATCAGACTAACTAACTAGTCATTTGTTTTTGCTCTAGCCTTTTCATTAATTGAGCAGTTAATTGGTTGTTCTTAATGAATTAATTCCTATTTTACTTTGGATTTCTTCTCATTGATTTTTTTTTTTTGGGGTGGGGGACCGGTTGTGGGGCCTGAACTCTGGGCCTGGGCGCTGTCCCTCAGCTCTTCAGCTCAAGGCTAGCACTCTACCACTTGAGCCACAGCGCCACTTCCGGCTTTTTTTTCCTGTTTATGTGGTGCTGAGGAATTGAACCCAGGGCCTCAGGCATGCAAGGCAAGCGCTCTACCACTGAGCCATCTTCCCAGCCCCCTCATTGATTTTCTTAGAATGATTTCTTCCCTCATTTCTTACAAATCACTTCTCTGATATTTACTGTGAAGAGAGATGCACACACATCACATGTGTATATACACATTTGGTTTCAACTATGTGACTGGTTCTAGCCAATGCACTGTGAGCAGAAGTGATATATGCTTTGTTTGTTCTCAATCTCAGTCAAGTGCCTGTATGTTTTCTCCCTCTTCTTTCTTATCCTTCTCCTGCTTCAGCAGATTCTGTGCCAGGAGCTGAGCACTTTACACTGGGACAGTGCACAGCAAGTACAGTACAGATACTGTCATTGTAACCTCAGACAGGTCACCTTCCCTCCATCCTGTTAGTTCGTAAGCTATGTGTGCCAGATGGCACAGCTGCTGGGTGGTGGAATATCCTCCATCAGCCACATCCCTAATACTGAATCAGGCATGACATGAGCAGGAATTAACCTTTACTGTGTTAAACTACTGTGAATTGGAAATCTGCCTGTGGAGCCAGCTATTAAGTTATTTTTCTTTTCTGTGTTTGAGGCTATGATTCTTCCTCTAAATATAGCTTTAGATATATCCAAAGTGGTTTGTTTTTTTTTTTGGGTCCGGTCCTGGGGCCTGAACTCTGGGCCTGGGCTCTGTCCCTCAGCTCTTCAGCTCAAGGCTAGCGCTCTGCCACTTGAGCCACAGCGCCACTTCTGGCTTTTTCTTCTTGCTTATGTGGTATTGAGGAGTCGAACTCAGGGCCTCAGGCATGCAAGGCAAGTGCTCTACCACTGAGCCACCTTCCCAGTCCAATATTTTTTTAACTTTTTTTTTGGGGGGGGGTCCAGTCGTGGGGCCTGAACTCTGGGCCTCGATGCTGTCCCTCAGCTCTTCAGCTCAAGGCTAGTGCTCTACCACTTGAGCCACAGTGCCACTTCCAGCCTTTTTCTTATGTGGTGCTGAGGAATTGAACCCAGGGCCTCAAGCATGCAAGACAAGTGCTCTACCACTGAGCCACCTTCCCAGCCCATCCAAAGCGTTTAACATGCAATTAAAATAGTCTTTGGGGATTTTTCTCTCATTTGACATGTGTGTACCAGATCCCCTTGGTTCAAGATATAGTATATCCCACTCTGGATATATATATATATATATATATATATATATAAAATAAGATATAGTATATCCCACTCTGAATATATCCATATCTATATAGATATAGATATAGATATAGATATAGATATAGATATAGATATAGATATATCCTAGTTCTAAGGATCCCCAGTCTGGTCACACTACCCCCACTTAAATGAGAACCTACAAAGGCAAACTGTGACAGTCTGTTGGGCCTCTCCAATACCAGCTGTGTTTGTTCCTGACTCATTTTTGCTTCTGATTGCATGTTGATTCTTTGTTTTATTGTAAAGATGCTGTACAGAGGGGTTACAGTTACATGAATAAGGCAATGAGTACATTTCTTATTGAGCATTGTTACCCCTTCCCTTGTTGTTCTTCCACTATCCCTTCCCTCCTCCACCTCCCTCACTCCTCCCCCGCAACCCAAAGTTGTAAAGTTCATTTCCAATATACTGTCTTGTGGGTATCATTGTTGGAATAGGCCATCCTGTGTCCTTGTTTCCGTGTTTTGTTATTCTCCTTCTCCTCCCCAGATTAGTCAAATGTATATACAAGATGCAGGGTACCAAAATCAAGTACAAAATCCCCTGTTGTCACTAGGGGATATACCATAGGAGGAAGAACATACAAAAGAAACAAAAAAATCACATGAACATTAAAAACAACAACAAAAACTCAAAGCAGACACTCTGAAAACATTACAGGATGGAATAGGAGAAACCCTAGGTCTCCTTGGCTCAGGCCGAAATTTTCTGAATAGAGACCCGGAAACACAACAAATCAAAGAAAGGTTGGACAAATGGGATTGCATAAAGTTGCAGAGCTTCTGCAGGGCAAATGACATAGCTAGCAAGATCAATAGAAAGCCTACAGATTGGGAGAAAATCTTTACTAGCCATACAACGGACAAGGGTCTCATATCTAAAATATACTTGGAACTCAAAAAATTAAACCCCCCAACAACAAATCTTCAAAGAAACAACTGCCCAATAAATAAGTGGGCGAAAGACTTAAAGAGAAACTTCTCTGAAGAAGAAAGAAGGATGGCCAATAGACACATGAAGAAATGTTCAACATCCCTAGCCATAAAAGAAATGCAAATCAAAACAACATTGAGATATCACCTCACTCCAGTTAGAACGGCAAAAATCTAGAACTCTAACAACAACAGATGCTGGAGGGGATGTGGACAGAAAGGAACCTTACTTCATTGTTGGTGGGAATGTAAACTTGTTCAACCACTTTGGAAAGCAGTATGGAGGTTCCTCAAAAGACTTCACATAGAACTCCCCTATGACCCAGCAATCCCACTTTTGGGCATTTACCCAAATGTTTACAAACAAGACCACACTAAAGCTACTAGCACAACAATGTTTATTGCAGCATTATTTACCATAGCTAAGATATGGAACCAACCCAGATGCCCCTCAGTAGATGAATGGATCAAGAAAATGTGGTATATATACACAATGGAATTCTATGCCTCCATCAGAAAGAATGACATTGCCCCATTTGTTAGGAAATGGAAAAACTTGGAAAAAATTATATTAATTGAAGTAAGCCAGGCCCAAAGAAACATAGGTCCCATGGTTTCCCTTATTTGTAATATCTAGTATATGTATGAGTCAAGCGGAAAAGGTCAGATAATGTGATGTCAGGAAAATGAACCCTTAGATGTGTATTTTAAGGTTTTTTTCTTTCATGCATGTGTTTCTAACACATTTATAAGATTATCTCTTTGTTGCTTTGTATGTCCCTCCCCCACAGTATAACCCCTGCTTTCACTATATTTGATGTCAGTATAACTTGTGGAGGAGATGGGGAAAAACCAGTTGTTTAAGGATACAGGTGGACCTGTTGCAACAATGAGAAGTACAAGTTGTCATGTCCAAAACGAGCTTTACAACGTCGGTGGGGGGGGGGAAGGGGGGGGAAGGAGAAGGATTGGGATTGGGGGGGAGGGGGGAGGCTGGGAAGGGATGTGAAGGGTAAACACAGGAGGAGGCTGCAATGCTTGGTAAGAAATGTACGCATTATCCTGCCCATGTAATTGTAACTCCTCTGTACAGTATGTTCACAAATAAAATTAAATTAAATTAAAAAACAACAACAACAAAGAAAGACCTCTTGTGTCCATATCTTGGGGTTCATTTCATTTAGTATCATCTTATGTGGTCATATATACATAGCTTTTGACTTTTTCTGCTTATCTGATAAAATCATCCTAGATGTATACTAATTATTGCAATTGAGGGGAAACCATGGGACCTATATTTCTTTGGGTCTGGCTTACTTCAAAGAAGAAATAAGAATGGCCAATAGACACATGACGAAATGCTCAACTTCTCTAGCCATAAGAGAAATGCAAATCAAAACAATATTGAGATTCCACCTCACCCCAGTTAGAATGGCTATAATCAAAAAAATCTAATAACAACAGATGCTAAAGGTTTTGTGGTCAAAAGGGAACTCTACTGCATTGTTGGTGGGAGTGTAAACTTGTTCAACCACTCTGGAAAGCAGTACGGAGGTTCCTCAAAAGATTCCACATAAAGCTCCCCTATGATCAGTAATCCCACTTCTAAGCATTTACCCAAATGATCACAAACAAGGCCATACTAAAGCTACCAGCACAACTATGTTTATCGCAGCATTACTCACCATAGCTAAGATATGGAACCAACTCAGATGCCCTTCAGTAGATGAATGGATCAAGAAAATGTGATATATATATATATATATATATATACATATATATATATGTATGTATATATATATATATATAAAATGGAATTCTATGCCTCCATCAGAAAGAATGACACCACCCCACTTGTAAGGAAATGGAAGGACTTGGAAAAAATCATATTAAGTGATGCATGTTGATTCTTAGTTCTATCTTTTCTACACAATTCCACTACTCCTGTGGCTTTGCCACCTGTACTGTATCTCCCTGTTTCCTTAGTGGAGGCTGTCCTGTAAACTAGCTTGGATTTTGTTCAGATGGTTTGAAGTAGTAAGTGCCCCCATGTAACCCCAGCTAGAAAGTTCAGGAAGAAGAGCTCCATGTCCTCTCTCTCTCTCTCTCTCTCTCTCTCTCTCTCTCTCTCTCTCTCTCTCTCGCTCTCGCTCTCGCTCTTTCACTCTCTCTGTGTGTATCTCTCTCTGTCTCTGTGTCTGTCTGTGTAACTGTCTCCCTCCTCCTCCTCCTCCTCCTCCTCCTCCTCCTCCCCCTCCCCCTCCCCCTCCCCCTCCCCCTCCCCCTCCCCCTCCCCCTCCCCCTCCTCCTCCTCCTCCTCCTCCTTTTTGCCATGCTCTCTGTCAAAGGTCAGATGCACATGCTGTACTGCCTGGGTACTGGTGGGGATTGAGCTTGTCACAATGAAGACTTTGTGCTGCCTGCTGGGAGGCCTGAGGGAGGATGGAGACCTCACACTGCCACCTGCCACCCCCCCCCCCCCGTTTTCACAGCTTCAGAACAATCTGTGATTCTTGGGCTTTTTTCCTTAAGAGAGTGTGTGGGAATACATATGATTTATAATGTAAACAATACACAATGACAGGATGTGAATGAATAAAAGATGAGTAAACGAACGCAAGGAAATAAATAAGCCTCCTACCCTCAGTCCTGCTCTGAACAGTGAGAGAAATAGTGGAAACGTCCCAGCAGGATGAGGCAGACAGTAACAGCAGCCTTTCTGCCCATCCACCTTAAGGCCACCTGTATTCAGCAGTCTCTACATTAGGCGCTAACCTCTATCAGAAAAGCACAGGATAGACTCATACCAGTGTCGCAACCTCAGACAGCCCAGCCTCCCCTCCCTCTTGTTATGTATTTATAGGTGGGTTTCCCCACCTAAAAATGGAGGGATTAGACTAGATGCTCTTTAGTTCCCAAGTATGGGGCTTTCCTAGAATCTCTTATCATGAATGTCAGTGATTCAGTTTCTGTGATTCAGTTTCCTCATCTGTAAAGTAGAAGATTCTGATGGGATTTCACCACCACCTTCCCCCCTTGCTATGCTAAATGTCTTAGACTCCTCTGACTTGTTCCCAGAGTTAGTAAGAAGCTATACCCCACCCACCCCTCCTGGCTTCAGTGGAGCTTTAGAAAGGCCTGGATCTCTGGGCCTACAGCCCTTGGGTAGACTGGAAGCAGAACACACTAATGTGTTTTCTTGGCCCTATGTCTGCCTCCATGGTTTATGTATGACGGAGGGGATAAGCATCATCTCTTGGTTCATGAGCCCACATGCCCCAGTCCTTCGCTTCCTGTTTCCCCCCCTGACATAGCCCTCAGCAGCCCTCCGATGACCTCTGCCTACTCTGTGCCTGCACTTCTGTACTTGGGATCAAATCCATCCTCAGGAATGAGGAGTTGCAGAGATGAACCAAAGACAGAAAGGGACTGGTGCCCTAGGTGAGATGAGAGGATTTGGGAAGCCACAGGAAGCAGCGAGGTAGACCAGGGTGGCCTGGGGTTAGCAAGAGAAAGCAGCTTTCCTAGAGATAGGACTTTCTGGCTTGGGCCCAAACTCTGAGCCACTTCTCCCTCTTCCCAGCAGATGGCAGTGTGTGTATGGGAACTAAGGTGACAGTTTCTAAGATGGCAATTCCAGCATTTCCAAGCTGGAGAGCAGGATGGAACCTGATGTCCTTGTCAAAGAGCTTATGATCACAATCATGCAAGAGGGTCATTGGTCCTGCTAAAGAATCGCCTCATAAGCTGACAAGGGGAGGCATATATGTGAGTGCTGGGGTCTATGGTGGCAAGTACTTGCTCTCTTCTTCAAGCAGTCCAGTCCAGTTCTGCCCAGTGCATGGGCTCCATGTGCATACACAGTAGGTCAGAATGGGGAATCCAAGCCCAAAAGAAGCCCATACCTGAACAGTCAGCTATGTGGCTACAACACTGTCCCCAACTTTCAGATTAAAGCTGCTTCTGGAATAATTCTCCCATACTCCTTCTACTCTGTGTCCTGGAGCTCTAACAAAGGTGGGTGTGGGGGTCTGAAGCCTCATTCCAGCAGCCCTAGCGCTCAATCTCAGGGACCATAACCTATTTTCAAGGTTAAAAATTCCCAGGTCCACTATAATTCCCTGAAGAATAGGACTAGACTATCAATTCTTGTCCCCCTCACTCAAGCCATGGGGTCCCTGCTCCCCACCCCCAACTCACACACCATATACACAAGGTATAGACTGAATTCCTCCAGTCTGGGATTCAGGATGCCCAGTTCAGACTGAATCACTGGCACTATTTACCTAAAGAAAAAAAGTAGGTGGAACACCACAACTGCTGTTAGCATAGTCCAAGAAGATGTAGTCTGCCATCTGCTTGTCTTCAGCATGGCCACCAGACACTGCTCCTTGGGGACATCAGATGGAAATTGAAACATCATAGAAAGGTCTGGGGCTGTGGAGTCAGACACAGTTTCCAGTCTTCACTTTATCAGCTACTATCTTGGCAGTGGGAGTAAACAGGAGCCCTAGTTTTCTCATCTGCAAAAACATAGGAGCTCAGAAGGTTCTGAGGACTTCAGGTGACCTCCCTCCAATGGAAGCAGTTCTGTTCTTGGTAGCTATTAACTGATAAAGTCTCTGGGGAAGGGAGAGGAGAAAGTGACACATACTGGGGGGCTGAGTTCAAGACTTGTCTGGGCTTAGGCCTCTTCTTCCAAAGCAGGTCTCAAAACTTCTGGGACCTCAGCTGAGGGACAAAGACAGCCTTGGCTGATAGTGGCAGGTGTCTCACATTGGCCTTCCCTAGGGACCTCTGAGGATACTCTCATTGGCTCTGAACTGGGCCCTGAGCTCCAGGCTGTGGGATGGGTCAATCCAGAGAAAATGTAAGAGATTATATTATTCAAACTGCAGAGAGTTAAGGCTTAAATACCAACCTTGGCACATGATGATTTGATTAAAAACATAATGAATGAGTGAATGCACAGTGAATTTCACCAATTGCAGTCTCATTATAGACCCTTATCTCTACAAGTAGGAGCTATGTTTCACATGCACTCCTTGGAAAGCAGGCAGAGGATGAGGGTTTTTATTCTCAAACATCTTCTTCCTGCCTTTCATCAGCTTCTGTTAGTACTATCCTTTCTGGGTATGTTTAGAGTATTATCCTTTCTGGGCCTCTGTTTCCTCATTTACAAATGGGATCAGAGTGGCCTGCTTATAAGGTGGCCTGTTTTAGGCCCACTGGAAGGGAGAGGTTAGTAGAGCCTAAAAGAATTGACTGATACTTCCTGAGGTATGAGAGAGGCCTTTCTGGGTGATGGTGGCTTCTCCAAATGTGAGCATACACCAGGTGTTGGAGGAGTATTTTGCAGGCCAGTGAGAGGGAAGGAAGCAACATGGACAGGATCAGGAGTAACAGTGGGATCTGAATGTTGGTGCTGTGGCTATTTCCTGATGGCACATTTCCCTTGGTCCAGCAGCTCTATAACATGATGATGCTGGTAACCATTTCTCCTAAGACCTGGGGAGAGCATGTAGAAGAATATGTCTGCATGGGTAGAGTTGTAGTTTGTCTGCTTTGGGATCTGTGAGACCTCAGGCCTTGGGAGAAAACTTCTGTTTACTTAGGGGTCATTACCATGGAAGGAAGAGTATCCCTTGGGTCAATCCAAATAAAGGAGGGAATAAATAGGGAATCTGAGCCTCTAGATATCCAGAGACAGGGCTCCTGTAGGTCAGAATTCCATAAGCCTGGGTAAAAGCTAGATTTAGATCCCAGTGGTTGGAGCTCAGAGCCAAGTTACAGAATTATTGATTCGCTGTCATTACCCCAGTGGGGCCATTCCCTGTGTGTTTGCCTTTTCCTCTGCTTGCTTCTGTTTTTTTCCTCACAGCCTTCTGTGCATTCCATGTTTCAAGCTCCTTTTTACTCATGACTTCTTAATTTCAGCTTGCCGTCAACCCCTGTAGGCCTTCAAGATTCATGACCCTAATACTCTACTGTAAGACCTTTCTAAATGGGTCTTTTAACCTTCTCCTCCTGCTACTTTATTTACATTTAATAATACAGATTTCCAAAAGCAAGAATATGATTTGCCATCACCTGATCATGTGCCAAGTTTCTTTTTCCAACTAGCCATGTTAGAGGGCCAGCATAGTACAATCCTCACTGTCGGGAGAGGTTAGTTTTAGATTTCTTAATGGCAGGCAAGGAGGCTGCTTACAGCTGAGCAAGTTGTAACTCTTAACAAGGGAGTCTGACTTGGGTGACATGTGACAAGTAGGGATGATGTGTCATTTGCACTCCATGACCAGTTACGTCCTGTTATATAGGATTCCATCAGCCCAGAGGAAGGGGAAAAGGGGAATTTGGTTTTTCAATTTATTTTAGCGAATCAGTTTATAAGTAAAATGTATCTTGGTTGATGTCACCTATCCTGACTTCTCCCTGATCTTTCCCAACCCCACCCATACACTCACTTACATGGTTCCTTTTTCACATACTCTGAATATAAAGACTGTATTCATACACCCTTCCTCTCTCCATTTGTCTGCCCTCTCTCAAGAGGTGTCTTTTGCAGAAAGAAAGCGGCCTTGTGATGTGCCAGCCTCCGACCAGGACTTCATCTTAAGACAATGTATCTTTTTTGTTTCTTCTCCTGTTATCTGCTAGCGTTTGCTACATAACAAATCAAACTTGCCTTCTATTTGTACCTTTAAATAATAACCATTTATTATTTCTCTTGGGTTCATGGGCTGACTGGGTGATCGTGCTAATCACATTCTGATTTAGTTGATTTAGGCTAAGATTCTTTATGGAGACACAGCTGGTGGCAAAATAATCCAAGATGGTATTACTCAATGACTCACAGTTGTGCTTTTGGAAATTAGCTGGATGTCACTGGAAGGTACAGAGGCATCTGGGCTACAGGTCTCTCATTAATTAGCAAGATATCTTGGACATGTTCATGTGGCATCTCAAGGTTCAAAGAAAACAAGTAGAAGCATGCAGGGTCTTTTTTTTTGGTCCAGGCTTAGAATTTGTACATCTTTGGTAGCATATTATTCGTTTGGACAAGTCACAAATGACCTCAGATTTAAGGAACAGGAAAAAGATTATGGATGGGCTATATATTCCAAGTCACAGTGCAAAAGAGAACATAAAGCAAAAATAACTTGCAGCCATGTTTGTAATCTATACACACACCCATGGCAGTCAGAGAAGAGGTGACCAGAAAGGGGACTTCAGCACAGTTCAAAGGAGCTCTTGAGTGTAGTGACACATGGGGCTGCTCCTAAGCTTTGTCTGATATTCTGAGATGTGGGCTCAACTGGGTAGGGAGTGGAGGGAAGAAAACATGGAGCTTCATTTTCACTAAGGGCCCCTGTCATTGCTTTCACAATTGATACAGCCTGAATCCGAATAGTTTCAATTCCTCCCTGAAACTTATTTCTCTAAGAACACACTCTCAACCAGAATGAGAAGGAGAACAGGAGGCTGATCTATGAGAAGGGCCCACTCAACACCCTGACCTCCCAGTTTCGCAACCTCCATTCCTTATCTTCCTACCACTCAGCTGTGCTTGTCTTACAAACACAATCTTGACCTTGGCTTCAACCAAACTTCATTACTCACAAAGCCTTATTTCTAGCATTTCACATAACCAAAGCCTTATACTTGTAGAATAGCATTATTTTATTACCCCTGTTTCTACTGTTCTTGTCTTAATTGTGCTCAGTGGGATCTACTCTTTTTGGGGGGAAGTCTGTCAGACTTCTTGTGTTAGATCCTCTCTTCTTTACCTTGATCCACTGCCTTCACAGTATCTTAGCATGGTCAACTCCACTGACCTCTGTTTTCTAATTGCCATTGTTAGTAAACTCCTAATTCTAGATCAATCCTAGCATCCATCTTTCTTGTCTGTACTACAGGGGAAAATTGTTCCAATGTAAGAACCAGAATCCTACAACCTCTGGTGCCCTTTCTGCCAGGCCTTTGACATTGCAACTCATCCTTCTGTTGATCCCTAACATTTCTGTCTCCTGTTTGCCTCAGAAATTATTCATAATTTATTATTCCCGCTCCTCTAACCTCCTCTGTATCACCTGTCATGTCACTCACAAAAAAATAAAACATATGGAAACTCCTTTGATGCTTTTCTCTATCAACAACATCTACTAACAACATATTGCAATCTTTCCCTGATTGCTGATTCTGACTCTAAATAGTCCTCAAACTGCAGCTTTTCCTTCTCTCCTGCATAAACAGATTCACAGTTATGCCCACATCAACTGTCTGTTCAGGGTTATCCTGGAGGGAGTTGTGACTCCAAGTCTTCTATGGAAGTCTGAGTTCCCTGAAGGGCTCTCATCCAAGACAAAACAAGGGCAAGTTAATTTAGACCCAGTGTTAAGAAGAAACAAATTTCCTACACTAGAAACCCCAGAACAAAAGGAAAGATCAGCGTTTGAGTTGTGGGACAAGAGTTGAGTCATAGAAAATGGCATCACAGATCAAGAAGCGGGTTAGGAAGGAGCAAGCAAGTGTGCATGGACGTGATTTCTCTAAGCAGCTTTGGAATATCCAGATAGGCTTGCTTGGCCTTTGAATGAATCTATAATAGATTGACTTAAATGTGCAGGAGATGGAAGCCACTAGCCTCCTGTATGAGGAGGGTGAGATCAGATTTTCTTAGGATTCTCCTAGAGGAAATAAGGGCATTGCTGAGAGGAGCAGAGGTGAGTGGTATCTTCTGTTTTCCTTCCTGGTTTTCTCCCACTCCTGGTCACATACTCTGAACTTTCCATGGCACCAAAAGTCTACCTCCCCTTTCTGAGTTGTGAGGCTGGGAGGAAGGAGAGGGCAGCACCTGGGGATTGTGACAGGATGTAGTCTACATCCAGGATACCTTATAGACCAGGTCTTGTCACACAGTAGGACTTTGGTCAATATTTGATAAATGACTCAGGACAGTCTGAAATTGTCTGAGAGATAATTTAATCTATTTGCTACCTTGCTTCATGAAGACTATGTTCTCTGAGCAGATTCCAAAGGCCAATAAGTTCCATCTCTTTATTGCCAAAGCAGAGCCAGAGTTCTCCTCTCCCTCTACTCCACCTCAGAAGATGATATGCTTTTATAGAGGGAAGGGGAGATGTTGTACTTAGCAACTCAATACTTATGTTCTTATGCCTTGGTCCTTGGTCCCTTCATAATACCCGATGTACTGAGTAACTTGGGAAGGTCACCTACTCTTGGGGCTTCAGTTTGCTACTGGGGCTAATTGTAGTAGTCATCTTTTTTTTTTTTGTCACTATGGGGAATTACCTGAGATTGCTAACTTTTAAAAGCAAAGTTTTATTTAGTGCTCAGTTTGGATATTCTAATCCATGATCAAGTGGCCCCATTGCTTTAGGAGTTCTGGTAGGGATGCCAGATGGGACAAAACTACTTATATCATGAGCCAGGCTGCAAAAGGAAAAGGAAGAGAAAGGGGGCCACGATCCAATGACTCTCCCAATTCCTGGTGGACTCTCCCCTCTCCTACCCAGTGACCTAAGGACCTCACTAAAAGTCCACTACATCTTCTAATAATGCCACTCTGGGAACCGGCTCTTAACACACCATAGAGCTTTGGAGCACATTCAACATCCAAACTATTGCAATAATTAAGTTTGCTCTTCTAGGGTTATTGCAAGATTAAATGAGCTAATGAATTGAAAGAGCTTTGCAGATCATAAAATGTGTGCATGGGATAGGAAGGTAATGATCATGATAGTGGTGTGGCATTCAAGATAAGATCTTAAGCAGGCAAAATATACCAGCCTTTAGAAAGCACAGCACTCGAACACTTCTCTTTAGCCCCAGGTTTCCTGAGGAGGTAGTGTAAGAATATTGAGTAAATCATTGACTATAACTAAATTTCTTTCTTCAGAAGTAAAGTAGTGACCCAGATCTGAGGTTTTAGACCCAAGGAAGAAACAACGAGTCACCACTGGCAATTCCCTAGAGACCAGCTAGAGACCAGCTGCTCTTCCTTCTGTACACATCTGCCCATCCCTCTGAACCTCAAGAAGACCTGTGACTCTGAAGTCTCCAAATTCACCAATGCCTCCTCTGTAATCCTGTCACCACAGATTGCCATTATCATTACCATGTGTAATGTGGCTGGCCACCGACGGGAGGCAGATGTACAGCATCTGTCAATCAATCACTCCCTTTTAGAAACACTACTTAATGCAAGATTGAAAGCAACAATTATGCTAATGACATCTACTTCTTATTACTGGAATTTATTCAATGTGGAAGCTGTAATTATTGTACAGCTATCTGTCATTTTATCATTTTAAATGTCTTAGTTATATCTGGCCAAAAATTGATAAACACATAAATTTCAGACCAATCCATTGATTAATACCATGAATGGGATCATCGAGTGCTCTCTGGAGTACCCACCCAACCTTTCCTTCCTCTACAACTGTTCATAAGCATACCCAATGTTAGTCTTGTGGTCAGTGTACAGTAATGAGCTCAGGAAGAAATGGATGAGTTGTGAGGATTCTCTGCTTGACATTCATGGATAATTTATAGCTTGTTTTCAGCTCCATCAGAAAGGGAAGTGAGATACAAGTCTAGATCCCAGAAGTCTCTACCTCTTGCAGTCTAACTATAGTGGTTCATGGCTTGATGGTCCTACTAACTCTTTTGCTCTTCCTCTGCTGCTTTTCCAAATGAGTCCCCTGATACTATTTCCTGGCAGACTTGTAACTTCTGGATCTATACACACACACACACACACACACACACACACACACACACACACACACACACACACACACACACACACAATCCTCTAGACATACTTAATATCATATGTGACCCTGGGGATAAACCTTGTGAAAGGGATCAGATTGGAAGAAGAGAATTTGAAAGGCTACTGACCAAGTTATGGCTTAGAATTATCCAGTCAGCCTATTCCTGCACATCATTCTAATATTGGAGCTCCAGGCATCCCTAAATAAATAAATAAATAAATTTATTATATAAATATATAATAAATGAAAATAATAAATCCTTTATTATCTGTTTACTTGATAAACATTACTTGAGCACACATGTGCCAAGTTGAGTTAGCCAAAGCAGGTGAAATGCACATGTGAACATTTTTGTACAAGGTGAAGTGTTAGAGCTGAATAACTATGGAGACAGAGCTCTGGGTCTTCAAAAGATGGCACAAGAGTCTACTCACTGACTCTATAAATTGGGTAAAATGTTTATTTTGTCTTCACCTTATTTATCTAATTTGTCATATGGAAAAAGTAATAACTGTGGTAAGAGAAATAATACCACATGAAATGGCCACCATTCTGCCGTTTTAAAATCAAGAAAATATGGCTTTCATATAATTTAACCTTCCAAAGTCCTGGGCATAGGGTTTCATACAAAGTAAACTGCTTGGTAAGTGGTTCCTTTGCTTCTTATTATTCAGATGGCATAAGCCTAATAGTGAGTTCTCTCACTTTGTCTAGCCTTAATGTTTGGATAGGAAGCTCTTTCTATGAACTCTAGGAAGGATTTGACTCAAGGTTAATGTACCCAGTGGATTAGTTTTACTCAAGAATGGGGGATAGTCATATGGATGACAAAAGCTGAAGACTAACTGAAGTACTACCTAATTGTGCCTACTTGGCATTTTCTTTAAGTCTTATCCACATCATTTAAATATAAAGTTACCAATTGATACTAATTTATAGTCTTTTGCTTTTGAGGTGCTAGGGGATCAAACCTGAGACTTCATTCATGCTAGGCAAGAGTTCTACCATTGTTTCATACCCTCATGCCTTCTTTTAATTATTTTAACAAGAGTTTTATTTGTAGCAAAGCATAATTAGAATGGAAATTGCTTTTGTTCTTGACAGACACAATATTAATCACACACACACACACACACACACACACACACACACTCACATTGAAGTGCCAGAAAGAGGCAGAAGTAGGAGCCTCTGAGCTGAGGAGTGTTGTAGAGGGACAAGAGAGGACTTCGAGGTAGGATCAGAGTCTGTTTTCCAAAAAGCTGGAATTTAGAACATGGATCCTAGAAGCCAGGACCCTGGATAAAACCCTCCTTCTTGCAATCCCTTCCATTGTCTGATCCACACAGGCTGAAAACACCAAAGGCTTTGCCTGGCTAGAATCTCCCTAGACCCGCCATGGTGGCATGGGCCTTTGCTCCAGTGAAACATACACAAGCAATGGTCAGCTTTTCCACAAGCCTCTGGGGAATAAGGCAGGCCTCTCAGGACCTATGACTGTTTAGGCATTTCCTCCCTTCAGGACCTAATTCCTAGTGAAAGAAAATGAGACAAGACTGCTCCTTCTTGCAGTCTCTGGGGCCCTCTGACTTAGCAGAGCAAAAATGTCCTGATGCCTGCTCCAGCCACAGGCCCTTCCTTGTTTTTCTTCTCCCTCCTCCAGCATGCCTCTAGTCCTTAGAAAGAATATGATAGTCTCTGAATTTCCTCTGGCTCTTAACAAAGAATCCGTATAATTTTTTATTTACAAAGCTACGGTGTGGAGCGGCAAAGAGGTAGCAAAAAATACACCTTGGTTTCCCAAACTGTTATTTTCTTAGAGCAGGAAAGCGCCATCTCCACGTGTTGCACACAGGGCAGGGCATTGGAAGCTCAGAGAAGGGGAGGGGCTCACCCAAGGTCACACAGCAAGTCTCTTTTCCCTGCTCTAATAAGCTTTTCTATCCACAATACTGTATTAAGTGCCAAACTGTAGGCCACCCCCAAAGAAGAACTAAAGAACCAATCTCAAAGTCTGCATCTCAGCCATAGAACCTTCTGTGTTATGAGGCCCTAAGGAAATTCAGCCCCCTCCCTCCCAAGTTTGAAGTGAGGAGGCCCCCTCTTAAAAAATCAGTTAAAATGCCCTCCTTTATGCACATGCCAACTTTGACTTCAAAAAGACTTTATTCCCAAGGATAAACAACCCCATGTTTGTGTAATATAATTAAGTGAAGGCATCTTTAAATGTCATACTAGCTTGTGCCCATTTCAAATTGTTATGCATCAACAGAACTTAACGAGATAGCCAAGCCTTCTCCTTGCTGTGAGACTGAGATAAGCCACAGCACTGTGGGCCCTTTAATAGATTGCCAAAATAAAGCATTTTCTATGCAAATTATTCATGCAGTGGGACAGCTAATCGCTTGCCAAGAGCCCGCCCACCGCCTCTCTGCAATTAGTCGTGAAGTTGAAGGAGCTCCAAACTCCGCAGGCGCACTCAGGGCCTCCTGCTCTTGTGGCCTTTTTTCAGGTTAGCAAAAACTTTTTTCCCCCTAGAGATACGGCCTGGGCACCCTCCCCCCCACCCCCCAAAGTAGGGATTGTTGGGTAATGGGGGGCAATAAACAAAAAACTAATAGTAGAAGAGGAGGGGCTGTCCCTGTTACAGCTCACCTCCTGGTTCAATATAATAAACTATGTACTTGGGTAGTATAACCTGAGCCTCAGTTTTCTTATCTGTAAGACAGGTAGAGAGCAGAGTATTCTGGTATCTGCTTGTAATCTTGGCACCAGAATTAGTCTCCTGAGGGCTAATATACTCACACGGTAAGTGCATGTGGAGGAAAAAGGAAATGTTTTTGATGTCATGACACTTTCAAAGCTAATTGCTCACTTGCTAGGTTAGGGTTTGGCTTAACTCATGGGTTCTCAAGTCAGTGGTTCACTCACCTAACAGAAAGCTCTATTTCTCATCAGAATTTAACATATCCAGATGTCTGTCCTTGAACCTAGCAGTGATGGCTGGTTGATATTTACCTTTCATATTTTTCATTCTGGGGAAGATCAGAAGTTCAAGTCATCCTGGGCTATAAAGGGAGTTTGAGGCCAGCCTAAACTACATAAGAAGAAACAGAACCAAAACCAAAACATTGAAGCAGACACTGAGCTGAGGACTCCAATAGCCTTGTGTTTTAAGAACACGGGCCAAAGAGAATCAGGAGTCAGCTTAGCCTTTTCCCTACTCAAGGATCATTGGATCACTAGAAACTACTAGGTCCAGGTTAGGTCTTAAGAGTCAGGGCCCCAGCCCTTCATCACTTTCATCCTGGTACTATCATTGTTGGTTTTGAAAGTCCCAGTGGCAGCTAAAGGAGAATCCCAGGTAATCTGAGCAATGATTGGAGCTCTTTTGTCTCTCATACAAGCCAACCTGGTCTCTCCAGGCTTCTACTGTGTCTCTATCTCCTCAGTTTCCCAATACTCCCCCAGCCCCTCTTTCCACAGCCAGGTTCCATCATTACTTCTCACCTTCTTTCACCAGCAGCTAGCTCTGAATGCCTTCTGGGACATAGCCAGAACAGATTGGTCCTGGGAGAAAAAGACTGATGTATTTTGATCTCATACCAGGTTGTGTAGGGCAGTACCCGTGAGCTGCTAGCACATGCTCCTTCCCTCAAAGAGAATGGAGTCAAGACTCTAGCCCCAATGAGAACATCCTTGATGTCCAAACCCAAGTTGTCCAAAAAAGTAGCCTTGCTCAGTGAAGGGTACAGGAGTCCCATGAGGACTAAAGTCACGTAAGTGAGTATCTGTGGAACAAAGGGAACTTTTTTTTTTTGGTGACTGGTCAGCTTCAAAGTTAATTGCTCACTTGTAGGTTAGAACATTAGCTAACACATGGATTTGAACGAAACCCAATGGTTTGCTTACTTAGCAGAAGGTTATATATTTCTCATTAGAATTTAACATGCCCAAATGGCAGTCAATGAACCTGGCAGAGTGATGCCTTTGATATTCTTCATCAGCTTGTGATACACCGAAAGCCCAGGGAATCATGAAAGGATGAAAGGCTCATTTGGTTAGGACCCATGACACCAGTTATGCTCTTCTCCAAGCTGATGGCTGGTAATTCTGACAGACTACACTCATCTGAGCATCATGTGGCTGTTCCTCTGATGGTCTGGGGCAGCTCCAGAAGTTTCTATCAGTCCTCCTATGCAGGGCTGAGGCACTGACGGCCCTGTGCCTACAGAAGCAATAACCCAAGAGAAGCTTGTGCTTCTGCTTTGTGTTAGAGATGAAGGAACTCATCAGATGGGCTAGCATCATTGGGATGTGCCCAGGGCATAGGAAAGAACTTCAGCAGTTCTAGCCCCTTATTTGAGCCTCATTTATGTCATATCTAGTGAGCTCTGGGACTTATAACTTTCTTTAATTGCTTAAAGACTCAAGGACTTGCTGGTCACATTCTTAGGATACTATTTCCCTCTGCTTAGAGCTGTTCTTGCTTAAACCAGCTTTGCTCCCCAGTGGCCTCTCATTCTCCCTGTAGCTGGGTCCTGTCAGCTGTTGATACTCAGACCTCTTTGCATCTGGCCCTGGCTCTAAGACAAGCCTGGCAATGAAGTCTTCACACTAAGCACCATGATCTGCAAAGTCTTCCTGTACTCTGTGTTGGATTGAATATACTGAGGATGAGCTGGGTTAGGCTTGGCATTTGCCCCTTACTTAGTGGACCCCTGTTGTGGAATGAGGATGTGCTCTTCATACCCAGTTTCGGGCTATCTTGAGTCTAGATTCCCCTACAGCTCTTCTCTCTCCCTATTCTACACACAGAGATGTGACCAAGCGGGTCCTCCAGTGCCTGCAACTTTGTTCATGAAGGGCTAGGTTGAAGGGAGGCAGCATTGTGATACTCTGATCCCTCCCAGAGAGACCAGATAGGGAGATATGGGTCTCCACAGGAATATGGGCCATGATGAAACTTCTTATTCAGAAAGTAGCGAAAGCCTGACCCTGTGCTTTGAGTCCAAAGGTAAGAGAATAGGGAAGCTTCTTTTCCTTTATTTGCTGGCCTTTTCTACTTCCATCTCCACTCCCTCTGACCCTATAGCCCCTCCTGTGAAAAATAAGTGCTCCGACTCAGCTTTGTGATGGGTCTCATGGTGACTGGAGACTAGCTTTGGAGCCTACCCTCTCACAGAGAACATCACTTATACAGAAAATGCATTATGGTTCCCGGTGGGTTTCTGGAGATGGAACTCTGTACTGCCAGAACTCATCTATACTCTTGGCCATGTGCTGTTTCATTCCACACTGGACAGAACCCTTGTGGGTATGATCATGCAGCTTCTTCTCTGCCTTTCTGCTGGCCATTCTCATGTTCCACGAGTGTCCTGTGTTCACTAGTGTTCACACACATTTCATGGCTGAGGGAAAAGGACCCTATTCTTCAGGACCCAGGAATGCGAGTAATCCTTACAACCCCAACCCTCATTCCATGGCCAAAGACAGAAACTCTAATCTTCTCAAATGCTTCTCTAGTACACATGTCTTCCAGAGAGTAGATAAAATGTAGACTCTTGCCTACCCCCTCCCCCCCCACAAACCCATAGGTTCAGGAGGTCTGAGACTCATATCCCGACCATGGAGACTGCAAGTTCATAGCCACACTTAGAGTAACAAATGTCTGTTCCATCCTCTTGTTTTCCAGAGAGAGAGACAGATAGAGACAGAGACAGAGACAGAGACAGATAGACAGACACAGAGACAGAGAGAGAGCAAGACGAGAAAGAGAGAGTAAACTAAGATCAAAGCAAGGCTGAGAGTGCTGACCAAATATCCAAGTCTGCTTGAGCATAGGTACCCACATTAGAAGGGCAACAAAAGTCATGCCAAACCTAGTGGGCCATGTTGCCACTTGTCAGGCCTCTGGCCTGGCTCAGATGGTTGGGACATAAAGAGTGTTAGCTACTGCCATTGGCTGATCCCTCATTGACAGGTTGTCATTGACGGGAGAAACTTGGCCAATGGCAATCAATCAGGGGGCCCGCACTGCCTTAAATACCAGCAGAGCAAACAGCCTCAGACAAAGCTGCACCATATATCAATTACCAAGAGGCTGCGTGCTCCTCTGGGTGGAGGCAGCCGGAGTGAGCGGCCAGGGCTGCTGCCCCAGCTGATAAGGGCCTGTATTGTTTGGGGACAGCTGGCAGCCCGATAAGGGCCTGTTCGCCTGAGATAATGGCAGTGGGCAGGCGCCTCACGGCAGTTTAGAATTTCTTGGGTCTCTAAGAAAGGTTCTATTAAGCCCACTGACCCCAATTGAATATTAATTAGCTAATTAACGGATTTATTGTTCCACGCCATTTCTGGAGAGGCCATTTTTTTTCGAGTGCCATTATTTTTGTAAATGATTTTTTTGCCTTGTGCATAATTGAATCTTTGCAGCTGCCAGCATCTTCTGCATGATTTGGCAAAAAAAAGGAAGCAGAAACACTTAGGGGCTTTTCTTTCTCCCCCACCCCTTCTCTGAACAAATGTTTTCAGCCCCTCCTGCTAATGCTGGAGGAGGGGGAGCAGAGGGCTGTCTCTGTTTCACAGGTTTGCTTTTTAAGCTCAACTGCAATGTCCACACTCCTTTTGCCTGCCTTTTGTAGGCAGCTGAGGGCTGAGGTACTCCAAGCAGTCGGTCCTGTACCAGTCCTTTGTCTGCTTCTCTTCAAACTGGCCATGATTTAGCTTTGCTCAGCCCCAACTTCTTAAAGAATTATGTCTTTTTTTGGGGGGGGAGAGGGGTGTGTGTGTGTGTGTGTGTGTGTGTGTGTGTGTGTGTGTGTGTGTGTGTGTGTGTTCAGTACTGGGACTTAAACTCTGCCTGGTCACTGTCCTTTAGCTTTTCCATTCAAGGCTGACACTCTGCCACTTGAGCCACAGCTCCACTTCCAGCTTTTTGGTGATTAATTGGAGATAAGAGTCTCGTGAACTTTCCTGCCTGGACTGGCTTCGAACCATGATCCAATGATGTTAGCTTTCTGAGTAGCCAGGATTCCAGGAATGAGTCACTGGCATCGATCACTGCCTTCCATTAAGGGATGGAGAGAAGGAACAAGGCCTAAACCTATCCCATCTGGAGCTCTCAAGGGAGGAAGCCAACTCTGAATTGCCAGAGGAGGAAGCCCAAAGCAAAGCCTGGCCTGGGCGCTTGCCTCTATCTACCCCACCCTTCCTACTGGAGCCTATCTGCTCTGAGGGAACAGAACCTCTATCCTTTCAGTGCCTCTCTGCTGCTCTTTAATAAGTCTTTGCTCCAAATTCTACACAAGGGTTGCCTGACTCCCCGGAGCTGGCCTCTGTCATAATAAGTTGACCCAGCTGGGTCCCACAGGCAAATGGGTGATTGAATGAAGTCCATTCTTCTGCAGAGGGTCTGGAGCAGGAGAGGGTGTGTGCCGGAGTAGGGTGGGTATGGCGTGGGCGGCTCAGCAATATTGTCAGGCAGCATCAGGGAGTCCCATTGAACCTCTCGGCCCCTTCCGCATGGGTAATGAAGCCAGGGGCCGGCAGAGGCTCCAGGAATATTAGTCAGGGCCCCCCAGTGGGCGGGTCTAAGGAAAGCTTGTACCCAGGCTCTGCCCCTGGCCACCAGGGGCTGCAAAGCTTTATTGGGATTTTTTTATTAAGCCACCTCATCCTGCTCCCCCCCCACCTTCCCTGTCCTTTTCCTGCTGTTTGTGCACAGGAAGAGGAATTCTGAGAGGTTTGCTGAGAAGGGAAGAAAGTGAAGGAGTTCTTATGTCCTCTTGTACAGACAACATAGAAGACCACCCTACCCTATTATTTTCCTTTGGACAGACAGACCAACAGACTGTCATGGGCATCCCCTACAGGTGTAAAAGTTTCCAAAGGAACAAGGTGAGGTAATATATATATATATATATATATATATATATATATATATATATTAATTAGCTAGATTTGGCCCTTCCACAATATACATCTTCAAAATATGCCATACACAGTAAATGTACACAATCATATCTTTCATTAAAAAGATAGTTGTAGAAAGGACACAAGATTGTCTAGGGAAGAACTGGTAGTGGCTCTGAGAGTTGCTGACAGGGTTTGATCACACCCAGGGCTGGGAAGCTCCCTACCCACAAAGCAACTTGAGTATCAAAAAGGTTCATCTTTATATATTTATACAGAGTATGCTTGCTCCTGTCTCTAGTTTCTCTCTCCCCTGAATAACAGCTAACAATCATAATAGTACCTAAATTAACTCAGTCACTATGCACGCCACACACTGCATTAGGTACCTTCTAAGCATCCCCTCAAGTAGTCTTCTCACAGATGCTGTGAGGCAGGGAGGTGCGGAGATACTGACACGTGATACAACTGACAAGAAGCCATTGAGGATAGTAAGAGCACTGGACATAACGTCAGCCCTGCCAGATACCACAGCTCCTGTTTGTGACAATTCTGCTCCGTAGTGTGGAAAGCCATGAACCCAAGGCTACACTCCTGGGGCGGGGGTGGGGGGGGGTGGGGATACAAGTTAGTAGATGTGCCTTATTTGACACCTTTACTGTCTTGGACAGGCCTTGTCCAGAATGAAGTCCAAAGACCCAAGGTGGCTTTGACATAAAAACAGAATATGTAGGCTGGGAATGTGGCTTAGGGGTAGAGTGCTTGCCTAGCATGCATGAAGCCCTGGGTTCGATTCCTCAGTACCACATACACAGAAAAGACCGGAAGTAGTGCTGTGGTTCAAGTGGTAGAGTACTGGCCTTGAGTAAAAGAAACTCAGGGATGGTACCCTGGTCCTGAGTTCAAGCCCCAGGACTGGCAAAAAAAAAAAAAGAACAGAATATGTCTGTCACCACCCAGTTTTGACCTTCTTAATTCACCTTGAATCAGCAATAAAGTTGTTAGCCAGCAGCCTCGCCCATCTTCACAATGTCCATACCTCCAAGATTCAGATGCAATGTTTTAAAAAAAGGCCAAAAGATCATCTTTTTCAGTCCTCTAAAAATGTTTTGGTGCTAGTCCTGGGCCTTGAACTCAGGGCCTGTGTATTGTCCCTGAACTGTTTTGCTCAAGGCTAGCACTCATAACACTTGAGCCACAGTCTCACTTTTGGCTTTTTGGTGGTTAATTAGAGATGAATCTAATGGACTTTCCTTCCTGGCTGATTTTGAACCATGATCCTCAGATCACAGCTTCCTAGAATTACAGGCCCATCAGGAAAGAGCTTTTCAATGAGAAACTCTAAATACTAAAGCCCCAGAATAGGGCATCAGGGGAAGGGAAGGAGACCAGATATGATGGCTCCTTCCATTTTGGCCAAGCCATGCTTTGAAGCTCAGGCAGGCTAACAGCACATACTACCTCTAGAGCCTGCTTTTAAGAGCCTCAGCCCTAGAGAATGGTGCTTCTTGTTTTTAACTATCAGTGGTCCCCTTAGAACACTATGCTGGGGCCTTAGCTAGATTCTGGTCCTAGTTACAATCTGCAAGTAGCTGGCTTCTCTCTTCAAGCTATGGGATCAGGAGAGAGAGAATTAATGGAAATAAATACAGTGCCATGCAGAATTCTCTTTTCTGTCAGGTGAGGTGAGAACATGATACACTAATATGTTTCTCTTGAGAGGAAATAAGGAAAATGGCTATAGGATTTGCAGGTTTAGGGAGCTGTCCATGGTATGAGATCTATTCTGGATTGTGATGGCCAAAGGAAAGGCTAGAACATCACCTGAAGAAGGCCCTACCACATGCTGATTTTCCCCATGTCTAATGCATGCTCAACTCCAGTGGATAGGGGTGCAAGAATCTCTTATATTAGGGCTTCAAGTATGAACATTGACTCAATCCAGAAGTTGGGAAGATTAAGGACGTAAGATTTTATTCATCCAAAAAGCTGGACTCCAACAAAGAACACAGACTTCACCCCTGGAATCCTTTGTGGGTATAACGATGTTCAAGTAACACAACAGAACCCTCTGACATAAAGAGACTTAAACACGGAAGGCATCCAGAGGGAGGGCAAGCCACTAGCAGTTTAATCAAACCACCATGGACATAGGTTGCCTGTCCCTCTGTTTTGCATTTCCTGGTGTCATCTTGATTCTAAGACTGGATATTTTGCAGGCATGGATGTCTGCCATTGAATGCTACCTGTTTCCTTGTTCATATGCAGAAATAAATCACAACATTTTTTTCTCCAGATATAGAGTATTAGTCCTTAGTCTGATCCTGGACCAAATACTAGGTTCTAGGTACAGACTGGTCATTTAAGAGATGGAGGTCTGGAATTACACAAATGTCCACCAGATGATGTCTCAGGTGGATGCTCCCTTATTCCTGTGCTTCAGCTCTGATTCAGCCTCCCAACCAGATATTGATGCCTTGATCTCAGGGACTTAGCTAACAAAAATTCACCACTTTCGCAAGCTTATTCTCATCAGAAGAATTCTTATTTCTCCTGGGTTTTTATTCCTATTTAATAATTATTACCTACAATTATTGTGCTAAGTATTTGCTTCACTTCCTCCTTCTCTCCCTTCCACCCTTTCAACTCCCCCCCCACCTTTACCTCCACCTCCACCTCCTTCTTCCTTCTTTCTCCCTCTCTCTCTCACAGGTCAAGTCAGTCACACTAGGTAATGCAGGTTGGTGTTGAACTCATGATCCTCTTGCAGCTACCTTTCAAGTGCTAGGATTACAAGTCTACCACCACACCTACCTTTGCCTGTTTTATTGCAGTCGGGCCTTCCATTCCGAGAAAGTGCTCTCATTTGAGCTATTTGGGAATAGTGGCATCATTCTCAATTCATTGTTCAATGAGTTCCCAATGCCTTGATAGTAGAAGGCTGGGAAGATGACCACAGATATTTCCTCTGACAAGAAATTACTTTCCCCAATGCAAACATCTTTCCTTTAGCTGTTTTATTCTCTGGAATTAAAGGTTCCCTAGGAGCAGAAAGTGGGTAAATGTCCCCAGATAGAGATCTGAGAGCTGGGTTTTACGAAAAGGAAAAAGCAGACCCAGGAAGCTTTGATTGGATGAGAGCATTTTACTTCCATTTCTCCAAGTGAGAAATAGATACAAAAAAATTTTGACTCATGAAGGGGGCTCATGAAGAGCAAATTGTGCAGAACTCATTCTTCATTTGGGGCAGCAGGAACTGCAGGGGCCCTCACCCTGCTGTCTTCCCTGTTCTACCCTGGGCCTCTGCTCCTGCTGATTCTCTATGTCACCCCACAGTGATCTTTCAAAAGGTGCATATCAGATCAGATTACATTCATATCCTGTCACTCACAAAGCCCTGACATTTCCCTGTTGCCTGAAGTATCAAGGCCCATCTCCATAGCCCCCATGAGAGTGCCTGTCAGTGGTCTTGCTGCTCTCCTCTAAGGCCTCTGTGTTCTGAGTAGCAGGACCTTGGAGGCCTGGCTCACCCTCCAACCAAACCCACTCTCCACAAACCTCCCTGCCTTTAACCAATGCCTATGTGATCAGCTTCTGTGTTTGATGGCTCAGGCATCCTTTCCTTGGAAACTTTCTCTTCTCAAGGCTGTCAGTTCCCTTCAATCTCTTCTTTCTGTAGCCTCTGTTCAGAGTTCTTACACGGCACTGAGCATAATGAGCTATAACATGTGTGTGTGTGTGTGTGTGTGTGTGTGAGAGAGAGAGAGAGAGAGAGAGAGAGAGAGACAGAGACAGAGACAGAGAGAGACAGAGAGAGACAGAGACAGAGACAGAGACAGAGAGACAGAGAGAGACAGAGAGAGAGACAGAGAGAGACAGAGAGACAGAGAGAGAGAGGTGGGGAGGGAGAGAAGAGTACTAAGTGCTATCACTTAGCTGGTCAAGACTGGTGCTCTACCACTTAAACCACCACTCTACTTCTGACTTTTTGGTGGTTATTAGAGATCAGACATTCATGGACTTTCCTGGCTGGGCTGGTTTGAAATCATGATCTTCAGATCTCCTCTTGAGTAGCTAAGATTACAGGTATAAGCCACTGGTGCCTGGCTTGAGCTGGTGGTGTCTGACTCCCCTCCTCTCTGTGATACATTTTGAAGACCGGTCTTTGATTCATTTGTCTTTTGCCTTACATTAGACACTTGCTTCACTTCCTCCTTCTCTCCCTTCCACCCTTTCAACTTCATCGGATAATTAGAAACATGGATGGAAGGAGGGATAGAGGGATGGGTAGATAGGTAGGTAGATGGATGAAATAAATCAACCTCACATGTTTTCTTCCATAGTCACTAGACTGATCTCAGGGCTGTTTTCCTACTTATAGATGAAGGAATAAAGTGTGATGTAGATTGGTGGTGCATGGGAGAGAAATGAAGTCACTTCTCTGCTTCATGTGGCATCCCTAGTGTAGACCACTAAGGTACACAGTACATAATGAGAGTGAAGAAGATGGGAATTGTGCATTATAAGAGGTGATAGCCTATGTGGCAGAAAATATCTGAGAAGGGTAGGCAGATGTAGTGGTTCACACCATCAGCTACTCAGGAGAGTAGTAGAGATAAGGAGGATCACAGTTCAAGGCCAGCCAGGGCAAAAAGTTGGTAAGACTCCATTTCAACCAATAACTGAGTGGTGTGTATGGCAAGTGAAAACAGGGATGACCATGGTCCAGACTGACCTGGGGATGAACAAGAGGCTGCATCTCCAATATAGCTTTTTCACAGAAATATCTAAAGATATGAGAGGAAGCCTTCCAGGTGAGGAGCAAATCTGTGATATTGACTGGTTTTAATAGAGGAGACATCTGGAAGTGGAATTTTTGTGTTTAGAGTTGCAGTGGGGTCAAGAGTAATGGGGATCTGGTCAACATCCAAGTTGTGTCAGAAGACTGGAATGTATACCTGTTGGGGGGTGTTAATAACTCTTCTTTCACATGGCATTTTTATACTTGCCCAGATAATTGCTCGCAAATATCTGCAGGAAGGTGCATAGACCAGGTCAAATGTAGTAAGGAGAGTTAGTGCCGTGTGTGTATGATACTGGGACTTGAATTCAGGGCCTCTTACTTACTTGACTTTCTTGCATACAGCTGGTCCTCTACCATTTGAGTCGTACCTCCAGCCCAAGTTTTTGCTGGTTAATTGAAGTGGACTCTCTAGATTTTGGGCTGGCTTCAAATTGTAATCATCTGGATCTCAATCTCTTAAGTAGCCAGAATTACTGATGCAAGACACCAGTACCTAGTTAGCACTTCACTTTTTAAAAAAATTATATTGTAAACATACTATACAGAGGGGTTACAGTTACATGAGTAAGGTAATGAATACATTTCCTATGGAGCATTGTTACTCCCTCCTTTGTTTTCCCCCTACTATCCCTTTACTCCCCATCTCCCCAACTCCTCCCTGCCCCTCGAAACTGTAAAGTTCGTTTTCAACATAGTGTCTTGTTGCATGCATGAGGACCTGGATTCAATTCCTCAGCACCATATAAGCAGAAAAAGTTGGAAGTGGCACTATGGCTCAAGTGGTAGAGTGTTAGCCTTGAGCTGAAGAGCCGAGGGACAGCGCCCAGACCCAGAGTTTAGGCCCCATGACAAACCAAAAAAAAAAGAAAGAAAACCTAGTGTCTTGTATGTCTCATTGTTACAATGGGTCAATCTGTATCCTTGTTTCAGCATTTTGTTTTTTCCCTTCCCCTCCCCAAATTAGAAAAATATATGCAAGATGCAGGGAACTGTAATCAAATACAGTGACTATAAGGGTTATACCATGGGGGAAGAACATACAAAAGAAACAAAAAAAATCACATAGTACATTAAAAACAACAGTGACAAAGAAAAAAACTTCTTGTGTCCCTATCGTGGGGGTTATTTCACTTAGCATCATCTTCTACAACAAAGAAAAAACCTTGTGTGTCCCTATCTTGGGGTTCATTTTGCTTAGCATCATCATATGGACATCGCTTTTGACCTTTCCTGCTTGTCTGGTAAGATTATTCTAGACTTATACTAGTTATTGCAAATAAGGGAAACCATGGGACCTATGTTTCTTTGGGCCTGGCTTACTTCACTTAGTATAATTTTTCCAAGTCTTTCCATTTCCTAACAAATGGGACAGTGCCATTCTCTCTGATGGAGGCATAGAATTCCAATGTATATATAACACATTTTCTTGATCTATTCATCTACTGAGGGACATCTGAGTTGGTTCCATATCTTAGCTATGGTGAATAATGCTGAGATAAACACAGTTGTGCTGGTAGCTTTAGTATGGTCTTGTTTGTTTGGATAAATGCCCAAAAGTGGGATTGCTGGGTCATAGGAGAGCTCTTTGTGGAGTCTTTTGAGGAACCTCCATACTGCTTTCCAGAGTGGTTGAACAAATTTACACTCGCACCAACAATGCAGTAAGGTTCCCTTCTGTCCACATCCCCTCCAGAATCTGCTGTTATTAGAGTTCTTGATTATAGCCATTCTAACTGGGGTGAGGTGGAATCTCAATGTTGTTTTGATTTGCATTTCTTTTCTGGCTAGAGAAGTTGAGTTTCTTCATGTGTCTATAGGCCATTCTTATTTTCTCTTTAGAGAATTTTCTCTTTAAGTCTTTAGCACACTTATTTATTGGGCAGTTGTTTCTTTGAGGATTTGTTGTTGGGGGATTTAATTTTTTGAGTTCCAAGTATATTTTAGATATGAGACCCTTGTCTGTTGTATGGCTAGTGAAGATCTTCTCCCAATCAGTGGGCTTTCTATTGATCTCACTAGCTATGTCCTTTTCCATGCAGAAGCTCTGCAGTTTCATACAATCCCATTTGTCCAACCTTTCTTTGATTTGTTGTGTTTCTGGGTCTTTATTAAGAAAATTTCAGCCTAGCATTTCACTTTTTAAAGTACTGCTTGTGTTGAGGGTCACTAGAGGAAAAAACTAGTGGTGTAAGGCCTGTTTAGCCCAGGCCTTATGCTGGCAAGGCTTTGAAGTTTCCAATGGAACAGATCTTGCCACTTTTCTCCTTATGCTCTTCAACATGGCTTGATTATAAGCTAGACAGTGGGTATGTAAAGACAGCTCACTCACACCACATTTCCCCTGTGAGCTTCCAGAATGTGGAAGAAGGGTGGACCATAAGGACAGTGTATTCCAGCCTTCAATGAGTACAGAACCAGATGGAGTCCAGAGTCTAAGCTAGAAGCTCCAAGTTAAAGAAAAAATATTATAAAACAAACTTACATATAGGTTGAAACTAAGAATGCACAGTCTTGTTGTTGTTGTTGTTGTTGTTGTTTCAATTCTCCCCCTCCCCCATTCTTCTAGTTCAAGTCAGGTGACAGAAAGGGAAAAGAAGACAAGGCTCACAATAAGCAATAGTGTGGACACACTTTTCTGAAGTCAAAGGAGCCTGAGCAAGGGGCCTCCCTCCGTGAGCTGAGCTGCCTCTGGAGATAGTGAACCCTTGTCTTCTAGGAGAAGGACATGTCATCCTTCTAGAAAGTTCTTTGAACCCCATCTTCTACTGTGTGCATGGGCTTAGGAGACAAAACAGTGCGGACTTGCAATTTTCAGGACCATGGAGAGCTCCGGGGACCCCCCCCTCCCCCCCCCCCCCCCCCCCCCCCCGCCACCATGATTACTGTAGTTCCCTTGACATTCAGCACAGTTTCAAGCATTGGATTTGGATGGGGAGAGTTATGGCAGCAGGAAGCCCTTGGAAAGATGTAAACCACCATTCTGATCTTTTTCCTTTTCAACACCTCTTCATCAGACCCTCTCAGCCTATTCTGCCTATTTCTTCCAAGCTCAGCCTTTCTCACCAACCTGACATTGCTGACCTCTGCCTGGAGCGGGAGAACCCTTTGCGGTTGTCCAGGAAGGGTCTGTGGGGAGCTCCTGCCTGAGGTGGAGCTGAGTGGAGGACAAGAGCAAGGGCCAGCCCTCCTTGGATGGCAAGTATTAGTAATTAGCCTTAATGAGGAAGGAAGGGTGGCCCATTTTATTGCAGGAAAATGGGATTTTTAAATCATTTAAGGTCCTCATCAGCTCAAAATGGCCTGTAGTGGGGCCTCAGAGGGGCTGGTAATTAGCTCCCTTGTCTCTAATGAAAGCAGAGGGGCAGCAGGAGGGAGTTTCCTAATGAACCTAGGGATTAACTTCCAAGTAGGCCCTAAATAAGAAAGCAGGTGCTATGGAGAGGGTGAAGAACAGATTGGGCCAGCTGAGCCCTGGCAGAAGGGCAGCCAGCTCATGGGAATGCAGAGAAAGAGTCCAAGTTCTACTGAGTCTCATGGAACCAGTGACTATACCCTAACTCCTCTTTGTGCAAAGTCAGCCTCACTCTTTCACATTCAGTGATCGCCTAGGAGTGAATGGTGGCCTCGTGGCTCCAGATCAAGAGTCTATTGTCACTTTGACCGGATTTTGGAAACTGGAGTTTGGATTTTTGCATGAAAGCCCAGGTAATGCAGGGATCCATGTTCATAGAAGATTGACCACACACCCTTCCTCAAGGGGACCTCCAGGGGGCGCCTGAGGAGGCATGTTGTGGGCAGCAGAAAGAACCTGGTCACATATCCCAGTCTGTGGAACACAGCTAAGAGAAATCCAGTAAGTCTTTGCTCACCTCTGGACCCAGGTGCCAGGACCACTCAAGAAGAGTCCTCAGCTCAGGGTTCCTCCTCCATCAGAACAGATCATCCAGGCAGAGGGGCTGGAACAAAGCTGGTCCTGCCAGCTCTTGCTTTTAAAGCAAATTGTCTTTTCCCCTAGAAAACTAGTCATGCAGAATTCTCAGAGAAACCTGCTTTCTGGATGCACCGCCGGTGCAGGGCAGTAATTCCAAGTGTTTAGAACAATCACATCAGAATCCCCACCCAGCAGCCACAGATCTAGTCAATGTGTCCCCAGTTGATGACACTTGGAGTCTGGAAGGCTTAATTCCTTGGTATTTTAAGGAAAAATATTACCTGTGAACCTGAAAAACTAAGGAAGAGAAGCACCAAGCAGGTGTCAGGACTGAGCAGAGCTTCTCCTCCAGCCTAATTGTGGGTCTAAGTAGGATCCTAGACTGGAAAGCAAGTCACAGATCCCTGGGCTAGGATGAGATCCAGGAGACCAGGACCCCAATTTAGCCGGCTCCAGGATGGCCCTGAGCATCAAGTCCTCTTTGGGTATCAGTTACCCCAAAGCAAATCCATCAGAGAAAGTGGTGCTAAGGGTGAATGAGTAGAGGCCCTCCCTGCCCACTCTAGGCTTCCCTTCTGTCACTCACTGCTATGTGGCAACCTTGGCTTGCTATTAACTACTTATGGGTTTATTGTCTGACTTCCCCACTAGACTGTAGATCACCAAGGCATTGTCTTGCCCTGCTTACTGGCTTCCATTCCTTGATACACAACATCATGCCCAGCATGTGGCAAGCACTCGACTCCTGTTTGTTGACTGATTGATGGACTGGCAGGACAGAAATGTCCCGGGTCCTTCTCTATCCAAGGATCCAACCCTCAGCTGGGAGTGGGCTGTAGAGAGGAATTGGGATGAAGTGGGGAGTTCTAGGAGCTTTGTCAGGAGTAAAATCTATTTCTGGAATTCCTGATCCTTCTATTGCCTGGAGCTGCCTTACAGGGTAGTTTTTTTAATAGCTACCTGCAGGGATTGTGGTTTGGAATCCATTCTGAGTTCAAATCCAGATTTCTACTACTACGACAGTTCTCTGAGCCTCCGTTTCTCCCACTGGAAAATGAGGGATAGTCAATTCTGAAATGAAGACAGAATCAAGAGAGGTTTAAACGGAGTCAAATGTATTTTTTTTAAATGAAATCCCGACGCGACTGATCTCTGCATGTATGGGGCTCACCATGAGCCAGTATGGCTGAGTGCTGTCTGGATCCTAATCTAACACTCAGGGCAGCATGGAGATGTAGGCAACATCGCCATCCAAAGACACCCCTCCAGTCAGGTGCAAGACAAGTACCTGCCCAGGTTGCACAACTGCCAAGTTGGGGAGCTATGGCCCAAGCTCACAATACCTTGCCCCAGATCTGTGTACTTGAACTACCACCACAGGGCCCTTCCCACCATGGCCATCCTCTCCGCTTCCTGTGCCTGCCACTGAAAACTTTCCCCAGACCTTCCTCTTCCTCTTCTCTTCCCTTCCCTTCTCTTCCCTTCCCTTCCTTTCCCTTCCACTCTTCTTTCTCTTCTCTCTTCCCTTCTTCCCTCCCCCTCCTCTTCTTTCCTTTCCTTTCTCTTCTCTTCCTTCAGCACTCTTCCCTTCCCTTTCCATCTCCTTCTTTCCTTTTCTCCCCTTCCTTCCTTTCCCCTTCCCTTCCCTTTTCCCCTCCTCCTCTCTTCCCTTCTCCGACCCTCCTCTCCTTCTCCTCTTCCCTTCCCCCTCCTTTCCCTTCCCCTCTCTCCTTTTCCATCTCTCACCTCCTCCCTGTTTCTCCCTCACCCCATATGCATTCTTATTTTTCCCTTTGTACCTCTCTGTGTTCTATGTGCTCTTTTGCAACTATCTCTTATCCCTGATCCAACCAACAGGGTGGCTGGGACAAGGGGTGAGGGGAGAGTCTGGGTTCTGAGGAATCTTCTAACCCATGTGGGGTGAGCCCCATTATTTCCCAAATGAAGAGAGGCGATCCACCAGAACCAGTAGCAGGACCCAGAACTGCCTCTGTCCCCCATCTCCAGGCTCTGAGAGAAAACTTGAACTTGTTTGAGCAACAGGCAATTTCCACCCCTCAGCAGGTCCCCCACTCTGCTCACAGAGCAGTTCAGGAAGCAAGAGTCTGTAACTAAGGTCCGGGAAGGATCTCTGCACCACAGCTTTCTTGAATCTGGTTGTGTGCAGACAAGATGAAGGAAATTGAGGTAGAGTGAGGAAAAGCCACACCAACCAATGTCTGAGGCAGCCAGAGGGCTTCAGAACCCCTACGGGCCTGGACTGCAAAGGCCACAATGCTTGAATATCCCAAGGTCAGCACCTGACTATTTGTTCTAGGCCCATAACAAATAAACTTGGTACATTAGGATCCAGGTAGCAGTCATAGGTAGACATCCTGGGATCTGAAGAGAGGGAGAAATGTGTTTGAGGTAGGGGGAAAGTACAGCAGCAAGGTTTCCACACCTCTCATGAAGGAGAACAAACCCTTGGGAGAGACCAAATCCATCTGAGCCTGTCTCTCATCCATCCCATTAGAGACTCATTTTTTTTTAAGGCTTCCTCCTCCTGGGCTGCAGGAGTTCCCTCTCCCTGAGCCCGCCCTAGGCTCAGGCCCTTTCCCCCTTTCCTTTCACCTCTCTCCAGATCGTGGATGGCTGCTCTGGGCAGAACTGCCTTCTCTCTTCCTGGTCCAAGAGGGAACAAAGGAATGACTCAAGTGCAAGGAGCTCCATCAAGGGCATACAGGTGGCAAAGAGGAGATTTTACAGGGTGGGAAGAGGTTTGACAGGACATTTATTTGAGCACTGGACTCAGGCAGGAGGAAAGATATCTGTCTGTGCTGGTGACATGGGGCCTTTAAGGAAGCTAAACATAACAGTAAGAACCAAGAGATTCTGCCAAGTTGGAGACAGACCCATTGGTCTGAACGCACTGACTCTTGCTAGGTAACAAAAATGACACCCAGAAAAGGAAATTCAAGAGCAATCCATTTAACTGGGCTTGGTGTTGCATGTTTGTTAAAAAAAAAAAAAAAAAAAAAAGATAGGAACAGCCTGGCACCTGTAATCCCAGCTACTCAGGAGGCTGAGATCTGAGGATTTCAGTTCAAAGCCAGCCCAGGAAAGAAAATCTGTGAGACTTTTATCTCCAATTAACTACCAGAAAACCAGAAGTGGCACTGTGGCTCAAGTGGTAGAGCACTCACCTTGAGCTGAAGAGCTTGGGGACAGCACCCAAGCCCAGAGTTCAAGCCCCATGACCGACCAAAAAAAAAAAAAGGGAAAGAAAGAAAGAAAGAAAGAAAGAAAGAAAGAAAGAAAGAAAGAAAGAAAGAAAGAAAGAAAGAAAGGAAGAAAGAAAGAAAGAAAGAAAGAAAGAAAGAAAGAAAGAAAGAAAGGAGGGAAGGAAGGAAGGAAGAAAGAAAGGAAGAAAGAAAGAAGGAAAGAAAGAAAGAAGGAAAGAGAGAGAGGCAGGGAGAGAGTGAAGGAGAGAGACAGAGAAGAGAGAGAGACAGAGAGAGAGAGACACACACAGAGAGAGAGAGAGAGAGAGAGAGAGAGAGAGAGAGAGAGAGAGAGAGAGAGAGAGAGAGAGAGAGGGAGAGAGGAGCATCTCTGTTCGAGGCCAGTGTGAGTGAAGACCCCATTCAACGAAGTGGACACAAAAGGGGTAGAGGTGTGGCTCAAGTCGGGGTAGGGCCCTTGTCTAGAAAGTGTGAGGACTGAGTCCAAACCCTAGAATGAAGGCAGGGGGGAGCAGCAACTACTCAGGTACCCAGGGTCTGAGAAGATCTGGGATACTATCCTTGTTGGGATAAAGCAATATGAAAGCCTGCCTCAGGGCCAAGTGCAGAGATGAGGTTTTTGATTAATAGCTCTTTTCTGCACACCCATCCCCGCTCTCTATGTGAACGTGTGTGTGTGTGTGTGTGTGTGTGTGTGTGTTTCATCAGAGTATTTTTTTCCATGATAAACCACGCTTGACCAAGTATTTTCCTGAACCAACCCATCTTCAACATCAGCTCATCTTTATTCATTCATTTTCAGGAAATTCTAGTCCTAGCGGTAACAGATAGCTAAATATTGACTCATGCACTGACAGCAATCTCTCACTGGCATTTCTCTCCAAGGGTGACCCACAGCTACAGCTAGGAAGCATCCTTCTGGAGCCTTCTCTACATGGTACCCACCCCACATGTGTTATGCTGGGGATCACTGAGTGCCAGAATATAGAAAGCTTGGTTACGAATGGTCTCCGACAGGATTAAGGGACAGAGCCGATTTGCACTTCACAAACATGATGTCTCACAGGCAGGCATATCACATGGCTGCTGGTGGCAGCCCATTCAGGCTGTAGGACAACATTTGTGGGACCAGGCCTGGAAGGAGACAGGACCCCAGGACCCATGTGAGATTTCCCAATAAGCTTTGCAGCTTTTTGTGAAAACCAGGTTTCTCTCCATACTTTGGAACTGTGTGGTCTAGTTTCAGACCAAGGTAAAAGCCAGATACTATATTCTGGGGAAGCCAGAAACCCTGTGATGGCATCTTTGAAACAAGAGCACCAAGGAAGGGAGGGAGGAGAGATAGGTCCCGTGGGCTGGTTGTGAATAAAGAGGACTCCTTTGTGGCTGCAACATTTCACCAGCGCCGATGTGTTCTGGGCTCAAGCTGCTGCAGCCTCTAATGGTTCCGGATCAGCTCTCTCTGGCCTCTTCCCCCTGAACCACAGACCCACACAGAGTCAGGCCAGAACAAGGCACATCTTACCTTACCCTGAACCAAGTTTCTCCTCACAATGGCTGGAAGGATGGCCAGGCTTTACCGGGGTCACCCTTGAAGGGTTGACTCCTCTTCTGGTGTATACCCTTCAGATCTTGGTAGCCATTCCAGCCTTGCTTGAGTTGCTTGGCTTAAAGACAGAGCTTGGTGTCTGGTGCCCCTCTTCTATCTGCCTATTCGTTTCACACCTGATGAGGCTAGGCCTGTGTAACTTCTTCAAAGCAGACAGAGAACTTTCTGCTGAGGGGTTTCCTACTCAGGCCACCATGATATCCACGGTGGGAGCTCTAGCTCAAGTCTACAGCACTTCACACTGTAGATGTGGGCCTCAGGGCTGACCTGGGAGTCAGAGCCCACTTCTTGGACAGAAGTAATTTGGTGTGTGTTGAACATTGGAAGCTCTCTGATGAATCAGGTCTGGGGTGGACAGAGTGGCCAGCTCTGCTCCTGGGGACCTTTCAAACCCTGCCTGCTTGATTTTGAGTCTATCTCATTGTGAGTGAATTAATTGCACAACCTAGAGTAGTAAGACAAGTTAATTACATAATTACTGCAAAATGACATGTTATTTCATGGCTGCAATATGGTAACTCTGTTGGAAACAATTGTAATTGCTCAGAAACTGCATTCAAGTGGCTCTGTTATCTCTCCATAAGCATGTAATTAACTTGTGTTACAACTTTATCTGCAGCAAACTCTGAAGTTAGGAGTGGGGATCCTTTGGATAGACATAGGCATCCTTGGCCTAAGGGGTCAGAGAAGGTCTGGCTCTGGGGAACCTTCTACAATGCAGGAAATTAGCTCTGTGTTTGTGTGTGCACACATGCACATGCACCTGAGTGGGTGCATCCATATGTGTACACTGGGGCTTGAACTCAGGGTTTTGTGTTCTTGCTTAGCTTTTTGCTCAAGGATGGCACTCTACCACTTGAGCTATACCTCTTTTTGCTGGTTAGTTGGGATAAGAGTCTCAGGGAATCATCTGCCTGGCTAGCTTTGAATGGCAGTCTTCAGATCTCAGCCTCCTGAGTAGCTAGGATTACAGGTGGGAGCTATCAGCACCCAGCAATAATTTGATTTTTCAAGTTGAATGAGAAAATTCCTTATTATGGATTGTCACCCTTCAAGTCTCTCTCTGTGCACTCAGACTTGTCCCCAATCTTATGTCATCACACATGGCCTGCTCCACGGTCATGTAAACCACAGCAGCCACTGTAGCCAGACTGGCTGGTTCTCTGCCTTTTTTCTCTCACACATCTATGGGTGTGTCACCAAAGTGGAGAACTCTTGCCCCAAAGATCCTTAGGCCTAGCCATCCCTTCTCATGGAGTGGGCCACTGGCCATACAAACTTGTCTGGGCTGGAGTCAGTGAGGTCTGGCCATCTCTGGCTTGGGCTGAGTGCCTGCTGGCTTGCCTGTTTCTCCTACTTTCTGGCATATGTGTCTGTCTGACCGTGTGTCCATGGACTGGTCTGTCCTGACTGTGTAAACAGTCTGTGTCTGCTGAAAGGAACTGGCCTATCTTAGTCCTCCCTACAGCATTCTGTCTTCACAGGATGTGCTTTTGTTTTCTTGGCTTCCTCCCTGACTGGCTTCTACCTTCCAGGTCCATGACAAACTCAACTTGCCAAGGGCAAAGACTATGTCTCATCTGGAATTCAGCCTCAGGTCTGGTTTGCTCTCCATCAGCTCCATTTACAGCATAGAATAGATAGAGGTTTACTGACAGACTCTGCCTGATTAGATGTCTTCAACCTGCATAGGCTGAGTTGAAGGGAAACTGGATTGTCTTTTTTTTTTTTTAAGCCAGGAAGATGGGCCCCCGGTCAGCCCCACAGACAACTAACACTGTCTGTCACTTTAAAAGCAAAGAGGTTTGGGGAGAGCACAACTAGGGTGAGGGGTTCAGGATGTGAGTCCCAGTGTGGAGAAGGTCAGAGCAAGGTCCCCAGCTCTGGGTAGGCAGCCTGGAATCCCAGTGCGGGGAATAGATCACAGGGAGACGGAGCTTCATCTCCCCGCTCTTCTTCATCTCCTGGCTCTTCAGAGCCAGGATGTATGCTCTGCCCAGGAAAAGGGGCAATACTCCAGTCCTCACTTATGGTTCAGGGACTCTGAATTGTTCCTTTCCTTCCAGCTTCTTCTCTCTAAAGCCAACCTGGCATGTCTGCTGGGCAACAGCATCTGCTGGAGGTCCCACCCATGGCTCCATGCTCTCCCCTGGGGGACTGAGTGGGGGGGAGGGGTCCCCAAGTCTATGTCAATCATGTGAACAACGCAGAGCAACATCCCCGGAAACATTCATAAGTTTAATCCACGCCAGTAATAAAATCGCATTACATTTCTCATAAAATAAATGTTCCCATTTATATACAGAAGACAGACTGTACAGGCCCAGCCTGGCCCCAGGAAGGGGTTACACACAGACAGGCGGTGGCGGTGGAGGAAGGGCCACCCTCCCATCGAGGATGGAGACGTTCTAACTTGGCAGGACAGCAGCTGGCCAGCCCACACGGGCAGAGTGGCTGGCTGGCCTGCCAGGTGGGTGGGCAGGCAGGGAGACGGATGGTTGGGCCTGGAGGCCAGGCACGGGGTGTTACTGAACCTGGGATTCGAAGGTGCCATTGAGCTGCCCCTCCTCATAGTCCATCTGGCACAAGATCATGTTGTTCTTCAGGAAGAATTTGTCTCCCACGCAAAACCTAGAAAATCCAAGTGAGAGAAAGAAGCGATGGGGTGAGCTTCCCAGTACATGGCAGGACCCAGCCTGACCAAGGAGCTGCGACACAGGGGAGATGGTGGTGCAGAGAAATATGCCTCTTGAACTTCCAGAAGGAGTTGTGAAAATGCACAGCAAGCCTGGGAAGTCACCCTCAGCCAGGCCCCGTAAACTGGCTTGGTAGGACAGACGGTCAAGCAGGGCCCAAGGCCTCCCACCATCAACTCTCCTAGGGAGGTGTGAAAATGGAAACAAAATTACCCCAGTCTCACAGAGGGAGAGAAAGAGAAGAAAGGTGGAGCATGGGGAATGAGGAATGAGAAAGCAAAGAAGAATAGAATGCTTGGTTATTCTTCCATCCCACGCTCCTACAGAGGACGGCTGAGTGAAGGGGATACAGAATCTGTATGTAATCTAGAACGACATCCTGGAAGCTGAACCTGGCCCATTTCTTCTCCTACCAAAGAAAGACCTTGTTTTGGCCTCCTAAACTTCTACAAGTATTGGATGAGGGAGTGTTCCAATACCTCCCTCTAAAAATATTCCCTAAAGAACTTCCGTGACCCCGCAGGTCACTGGCTCAGTGTCAGCATATCCAAGTTCAACCACCAGGTGGCGCTGTAACTTCACCGAGCCCTCCCCGTAGTGGGTCTGACAGGAGTGCACAACCAAATCGGAGTTCTTGCAGGTTGGTCCCTCGGGCCCTCACCCCTTGGAGACGTCTGTATAGGTTCATACCTGATGTGGGGACTCCTGAGGAAAAGTCCCTGTGTTCTCGGTGATGACAGGCCCTAGCTGGGGTGAAAGACTGGCTCCTTAAATCCCCCTGGGTCTCCCACAGAACTGGGACACTGAGTAGGGCCCGAAAGATCTCAGAAGAAGCTGCGCTGGCACCAGATTCACTGAAATGGCATCAGGAGTGTGTGATATTCCCTAAAAAAAATCTCACCCTGTGGGTTTGGGAACCTTTTCTCACTAGATAGATGGATAGAGGGCCCACATACCTCACCCCTTGGACAGGCATATTTAAAACATATATTTACATGCATACGCTGTAACACCCAGTATACACACCTTTGCTCATGGACAGCTGAAAACCCCATGCACATGTGCACATTGATTTCATGCATGTGTACCCACTGGTAGAGACACACAGAAAACTCATGCATGGCACAGCAAAGTGCCACACAAATAAGCATATGCACACGCATGTTCACAATGTGCGCACTTAGCTATGTTCACACATAGACTGCACTTTTGCACCCATACCTCCACAGGATTCCTGGCCCAGGCAGCAGGCCTCAGGCTGCCGTCTATGGAAAGGCACTGGGGCACTCCTGGGTCTGTACTCACCTCTGGTTGCAGAGCTGACAGGCAAAGCAGTCGAGGTGGTACACGTTGTCTCGGGCCCGCATCACCATCTCAAATGCTGGGATCAGCTTGCTACAGGCTGCACAGTTCCCTGTGGTGCCGAAGAGCCTGCCAGGGGAGAACGCAGAGGGCTCAGGGCCTGCCAGGGAGCTGCCTCCTCTCAGGCCTTGCGAATCCCCAGCCCTGTGAGCATGTCAGGAAGGCCTGGGCCAAAAGGTAAAAGGACTAATAGTCATCAGCTAGCTCCTGCCAAGATACCAGGCTTCAGGAAAATTCATTCCCAGATTCTTTAGGAGATTGGGTAGGGGAAGAGGGGTCAATTAACATTGCTTATCCCAACATCTTCCAGGTTCTTACTGGGGTCTCATAAGCATACGCAGCCACTCGATCACTGGCTGAGGTCTGAGCAAGGGCTCCACACATAAACAAGCCTACATTTTAGAGGCTGACTGCTCATCATAGGCTGTGTGTCCTCAGGCAATCACTGAGTCATTCTGAGCCTCTCTGAGCCCTATTTAACTCAATTGTCAGACACAGAGACCAAAATAATACACCCTGCATAGAGCTGTGAAGATTGTTGTAAACTTTTAGTCACAATGTATTTGGAAAACCACTGGGCAAGGTTCCTAGTGGGGTCAGGTGCTGTTCTAACCACTTACAACGATCACCTCCATTTGATCCCAATTTTTAAGTTAAGAAGAATGAGTCACAGGAGGTGAACTGTGTCAAGGATTCAGCCTGCTCCTCCAGAATGGAGGACGGGTGGGGTTCTCTATCACCACACACCACGAAGCCTCTCGACGTCCCCAGTGCTTTGTTAACTCCCCTTTGGCCTTTTATTAAACCCCTTTTCTATAAAATGGGGACAGTCCTGTCTGAAGCAGAACTGATGCTTAATAAGTTCCAAAGGCACCTGACACAGGGCCTCTCTCCTCCAGCGGCTGCGGGGCTGGCTGCACAGCTCTAGGAAATGGCCAGAATGGCCAGTCCTTGGATGGGTGTTCCAATGGTCTCAGCCATCTATGCCCTGCCTTGTTTCTCTTCTGCACCCGGGCCAAGCAAGCTCCTAGTAAGGCACGAGGGCTGGGAGGCAGGTGGAAGGCCCCTCTAATCCCTGATTTGTCCAGCTCAGGCTCAGGCGCCCTGCAGATGAGCTTGGCTCCATTATTCATCAGCTTGAGCTGCCTGGTGGCTCAGATAAAGGCAGACAAAGGCTAGACCCCAGCATCTGCTACAGAGGGGAGCACTCTGAACAGCCACACCTCCAAACTGGTCCACTGGCCTAACCTGGCCTCCAAAGTTTGTCCTCTCCTCTGTCAGTGTACTGTGAAAAACAAAACAAAAAACCAAAACAACTCTTTTCAGCCTCTAGTAGCTAACAGGTCCCAGGATCACTGTGGTCCTCCTTCCCGAGGCCCTGTGGGTTATCAGATGGCCTGACATCTCTCCCTCGGCTTGGCAGGTTCAGGTGCCTGGGTAGATACCTTAAATCTTTGTCAGGCCCTGCACAGGTGAGTTCCCAGGAGCATTGCTAATCCCTCCTCCAGGCCTCTCTCCTCCACTCTCACACTGAGCGGAGCCCCAGATCCTGTTTTATTGTATCACTTAAAACGCCTGCAAAGGGCGGAAGCTAAAAGGAAAAACAACAACAACAACAAAAAAGGTACAGAAAGATAAATCTCAAGCTCTGCAGGAAAGTTGGGGGGCTTCCACTGATAACCATGCCCCCTCCCACCTTGCCCTGACTTGAGCAGAAGGGGGAGCCCCACAAGGCCTGGCCCTGACCTGTTAATTAATGAGATGGGCCTTCTCTCCCCACAAGGCCCAACCACAATCCGGCAGCCTGCCTCAGACAGAGCCAAATGCAGGCGCTGGGTCTCAGCCAAGGCCCCTGCTTTGCGGCCTCCTTCCAGCCTTGCTGATGTCATAAATGGCCTCAGGGAGGGTTAAGGGGGGGGCAGCCCCAGGGGATGGGAGCCACATTGTTGGGGAGGGGCAGGTGTGTCAGAACTCTGAGGAATGTAAAGCACGGAAGGGTGATTCTTTTTGTTTCACCACTTTACAAGAGAGTAAAGCAAGCCTGAGAGATGAGAGCCAAAGACACAGAGCTAGTTCAAACCCAAGTCTAAAGCATCTGTGCTCCTTGTCCTCAGCGATGGCTCCCTGCCAAGCTCCCAAGGCAAGTGGGAGCCTCAACCTTGACTGCCTGAAAAGGGAGGGAATTGGGGGATCTGGGCAGGAAGGGGTGGGCAGGTCTGAACCTCTCCACTTGTTCCTCCAAGGCCCTCGGAGGTGTCCCCTCCCAGTATGCAGGAAAGAGCTGGATCCGAACTTCCTGGAAAAAGCTGAAGCCAGGCTGGTGCCCAAGAGGTAACAAATGCCTGCCTGGCATGATACTCCCTGAGTCCAAGGAGTTAAAGACGCGGGCCTGCCCTGCGGTGGCTCCTGGGGCATCGAGGGCACCGGGGACCAGGGTGAGATGGTGAAGGAGGGCCATGTGGCCATGCATGCAGGGTGCAGAGCCAGGGCGGAGTCTCATGGGCCTGCACAGACGCTGCTGGGGACAACGGAGATGGTGAGCAGGCCTGGGCTTCGAGGCTGGTGGTGGGAACCCACCTTAGGTAGTCACGCCGGCACAGGATGAGGTTGGCCTTGGTGTAGAGGGTGGAGCCCACCTCACCCAGGCGGCAGTCACAGCAGGCGCACTTCAGACAGTCCTCGTGCCAGTACTTGTCCAGTGCCTTCAGCAGGTAACGGTCCTTGATCTTGCGATTACAGCCCGCACAGCCCTTCTGCTTCCCTTTGGGCTGGACGGAGAGCATCGGCACACCTGTGGATGGACAGACAGACAGATGGATACAGGACTAGCCTGGAGTTCTGGGCCTTGGGCTACACCCCTGTTCTGGGAATGGGGAGTTTGCTACTTTTCTCTACTGCTTCTAGTTTCAGGGCTCCCAGGAGCCATGATTGTCTACTTTCTCCCAAGGACCCTCCTCCTCTGACCGGGGATCCCCATCCTCTCCTGGGGATGCATGATATGGCTTGTCCCTAGTTCTGGGGAGATTCCTCCATAGGAGCCCTGAATCCACTCTGTTCTAGGGCACAGGACCAGCCTAGCAGCACAGTAACTCTGTCCCCTGTGCCATCTGACAGAGTGAGTCTCAAAGTCCTACCGACACAGCCAGCATTCTGTGGATGAGGTCCACTAGAACTCGCAGATTCTTGCCAACTTTTCACAGTGAGCAATGAGTACTGGACAATCTCAGCCTAGTCCTGCAGAGCCTCTTGCCTGCAGAACAGCAGACGTGAGGAAGGAAGTGCGGGGCTCCTAGGAGACTCCTCGGAGGAAGCAGGAGGCTCTAGAGCTCCTAGCATCATCGATGGACACACCGTGGTCTCCTCTGATCTGGGAAGCTACAGCCAACCCTGACTGGTACTTGGCTGGAAGGCTCCAGACACCTGTTAAAAGAGGCAGCTGAGTGGACTTGTTTCATATTCCCCTCAGCCAGAGTCCAACTTCAACTGCCCTGGACTAAGAGGCTCTGGTTCATCCAGTCAGGATAAGAATCTCTGAGCTACCGGCATTTGGGAGCTTTCAAAAATCCAAGAAAGAACCAAGCACAAAAGGTGGGGCTCTCAACATAAGCGGGGGGCTCCTGGCAGGTGAGCACCCTCTTCCCCAGGATACCAGGCAGGAAGGACATGGATGAATTGTGCCTAGGTCTACTCTAGCTTAGGGCCATCTGGAAGGGCAGCTGGGGAGGACATGGGGACAGATGTTGTCTCGGAGCCTGGGCATCCACAGGGAGCTGTGATGATTCACTGAGATGAAGGTGGAATTGGGAAGGAGCCACAGGTGGTCTCAGAAGCCAAACCTCTGCTTCACAAGCAACCCCTCGTGAAAGCATGGGTCAGGGGAGATTCCTTCCTCAAGCAGCTCTCTCCAGTTTTCCTGGCATCTAACCACCATCCCCAGCTTCTCCAAAAGCTTTCCAGAGCTGGAGCGAAGCTTCTATCCCCTGAACCCCCATTCTGTCCCCACTTAGTGGGTGAGCTGCTGGACTCTCTCTCTCTCTCTCTCTCTCTCTCTCTCTCTCTCTCTCTCTCTCTCTCTCTCTCTCTCTCTCTCTCTCTCTCTTCTTCTCACCCCAGGGTGGACATTCTTCAAGCTTCAGGGGAAAATCAGCAGCCAAGGGGTCTCAGTTTCAGGATGTATAGATGTTAGGTCAATCCCCCCAGTTCTACAGATAGGAAAACTGAGGCATCTCCCCAGTTCTATAGATAGGGAAACTGAGGCCCAGATGGTCAACTAGATTAGTATATATCATCGATCAAGTAGCCTTGGGACTTCTTCCCCTTTCCTGTGCTGTCTCAGCCCAGATTTCCCCATCAGACTTCTGCTGGAGAAAGAGGGTATCCCCAGGACCAGGGCATCCTTCTGAAAGGGGGCCAGGCTTGCAATGCCCAGGACCGAAGGGGACAAGGCAGGGATGTACTGCAGGCTGCAGTGTGAGGAGGTCATCTAGTTCCCTCCTCTCTCTCCCTCCTCCAGTCCCTGAGGGCCCTAGTCTGTTAGCTGGGAAGTTTGCTGCCTAATTTCCTTAATGCAGCTCTAAAGGTTAATTGGTCTGAGAGAGGGATGGAGCTCAGGATGATGCTGTCCTCCGGCCTGCTTGTGTCTCATCTAACAGGGCTGGCCTGCTCACAGAGCTCTCGAGGAGCCTGTGAAGCCGGTCCTCTAAGAGCTGGGGTCTTGGGGAGGCAGCTTCCAAGACCTGGCCTACAGAGAGGAACCAGGGACAAAGAAACTAGGAGAGAAGTTCTAAAATAGCTGACTTTGGGAATACATTATATACACCCATGGAAAAGTCACAGTGAAATCCCCCACTGTATCACTAATGTATGCTAATAATAATTTTTTAAAAAAAAACCAAGTAAACCCAATTGATGGGGAAAAAAAAGAATCTAAACCTGAGGGCAGCCTGGAGCTCCAAGAGTAGGACCATCATTTCCCAGGGCCTGGGGGTGGGGAAGGGGGACGGTGAATGAGCACCCAGCCACAGAGCTATGCATTTAACATACTGATGCATCTCTCAGGCCCTTACCAGGCCTCTGCTTGTGTGATTCCTGGCAGGGGAGGATAGCTGCAAAAACAAGAATACACAGAGGTGACCCCTAGCCCAATAAGTTAGACCTCAAGATGAAAGGGGAGAGACAGTGGAGACCCCCAGAAGTAGAAGTGCCTTTCACATTCTCTCCCCTATCTGGATAGGGTGAGGCCAGCGGGCCAGGCCACAGGCCTGAATCCCATCACTGGTGTGGCCTGGCACCTGGATGAGGAGTGATCACTCAAGCTTTCCCTGGCTTTCTCTCCACCCCATGTGCAGGCTATCTACAAGGTCTGGGCGCTTCTCATGTGAGAGTGCGTAACTCTGATGCCTGACCTCTGCACAGAAGCTGCACGGTTTCTGTCCGTCAGGGAATGGAGTGCCAAGGCAAGACTAGAGACCACGGAGAATCCTCCGCCTGGAAAGGCTAAGGTTGGGGGTGAAGCTTGCCCTACAGCATGCCTGTAGCCTGGCCCCCAGATGTGTGCACCCCATGGCCACTGCCCTGGCCTCTTTGGGCCTCATTTCTCCTACCTGTAGCAAGGAAAATGCAACCTATCCCTGTTTCTTCCTGAAAGGCCAAGAGTGGGGGGGAGGGGCTCAAGAGGGGGGAGGGCGTGGCAAAGGGAGGCTCCCTTCTCCCTTTCCTTCCATCTAAGAAAGCACCAGCTGGTGTCACCTCTGCTGGCCTTGGCCAGGAGCCTTGACAGCACTCCTGGGAAGGCCAAGGAGCTATGAAACTCTCTGGGAGCCTTGTGCTCCCCAAATGGATGGAGATGTTTCCCAGAGAGCCCCAGGTCCTCAACTCCCTGCCAGGCCTCCCCAGCCTGCCCCCTGCAGACCTGCTGCCCCCCCCCTTGCCTGGCTCTGGGAGCCCAGCCTCAGGCCATGCACTTTCCATTAGGGAGATAGCATCCCTTTACTGAAGTCCATTTGGGATCCATTTTAGTGTTATCTAAAAATCAAATCTACATGGTAATCCTTTTAATGTACTCCTGACTTCAGAAAAGAAAAAAAAAAAACAGCTTTGCACTCCTTCAGGAAAGGTTTTAAAGCATTACCCAGTAATTACTACTCACCCATGAAAACACTCCTATTTTACAATGGCAGTTGTTTGTACTGGCATATATACCAGCACACCCCCCACCCCGCCCCCAGCACACGCTCAGGCACAGCATACATACTAAGCTTGGTTTAAAGAACGAGTTCCCTAAACCCATGTCACCCCCCAAATCTCAGGGTGGAGTGGAGATCAACATTTGAAAGGAGTCAAGCCAAAGTCCCAACAATCCCTCTCCACCAGGCTGGGATGTTGGAGGGAGGCAGACAGTCTGTGGGAGAAGCCTCCAGGCCTGACTCATTGGTGGCCAGACACTCACCCTTGGTCCTGTAATCTGGGGCACAGCCAGGCAGTCCAGTGATGGGAAGGGACTGCCAGAGGTCATCATACCCCTCCTACCTCCCCCTCAGCCTGGAGAGAAGCCCTCTCTACATTGACCTCCACGGCATACAGCAGGCCGGCAACCTGCCTGCCTAGCCCAAGCCAGGCTGCCCGTCTGCTGGCACACACTTTCCTGGGGGACAGAGCCTGACAGCTCCCAGGTAACGCTGTCTCCATGGTTTCTGCTCAGAGCATTCCCATTCCCCCTGGCCATGCCTACCTTGGCTCTAGGCATTCCAACCATGCCTGTGGCCCCCTGCTGAAGACCACCTTGACCATCACAGATGACTCCGGCACCTAGAAGCCACAAGCTGATGCACCCCAGCTTGGCACAGTAGAGCCCTGAAATCCTAGGGCTCCTAGTCCATCCCTCTCTGGGCCTTGTTTGCTTCTCTCCCAGGGCCTGCCCTTGAGGAAGAAATGCCTTTGTTTTGTCTGTGCCCTCTGTACCCTGAAGATCAGAGTCAACCATGGGCCCATTGCTAAGGGCTCTGACTTTTGACTTGCATCTAAGAAACGGGGCTATTCATTCTCTTTCTCCTTAGGCTGTGGAGAGACAAGGAATTACAAACCTTAGGCCATAGAACGGACCCGGTCATCGATACTCATCTCAGCTTCTCTGCCCAGCCATTGGTTAACTTTTTATTTTTGATATAATGTCAAAAAGTTGCAAGAAGAGTAGAAAGAATTCTTGTTCCTCCTCCTCTTTACCATTATTTGTCTGTCCTCCTCTTTCCACTCCCCCCCAACCACTGTCTGGGTTTATTTCAGACATGAAATCTCTATAACCAGGGATGGTCTGGGTATATAAATACTTTGTTATAAACAAGGATCTTCCCTATACAACCATACTATAATAAGCAAAGTCAAGAAAGTCATATTCTTATCGAATCTACAAGGCTTCGTTTAGATTTCATCAATTCGCCCAATAACATCTTTTATGGAAAATTCTCGGTCGTGCCTTGTGTTCAGTTTAAACCTGGAAGAATACCTGAGCCTTTTTTTGTGCCTGAAGACATTGGTACTTTTGAAGTTCACAGGCCTGGCATTTTATGGAATCTTCCTGGATCTGGGTTTGTTAGGTAGTTTTATTTGTATGATGTTCATTTTTGGTGATAGGACTAGGGTTTGAACTCAGTGCCTCAGGTTTGATAGGCAAGTGCTCTACCATGTGAGCCACTCTGCTAGTCCTTTCTACATTCATTGTTGTTTGACACAGGGTCATGAAGCTCTCCTATTTGTACCTCTCCAAGTAGTTTAGGATGACAAGTATGTGCCACTATATTCTACCATTGGTTGGTATGGAATCTTCAGAGTTCCCCAAGGCTGGCCTTGAACCTCAATCCCCTGATTTCCAACCAAGTAGCTAGGATTACAAGTTTGAGCCACCAAACCTGGCTTATCTTATGAACTGAATTAACCCTGTGTCTCAGTTTTATTTTTTGTAACATTAATGAATATAAAACAGTACTTAGAGCTACCATGAGCTATAACATTTATATATGTGGTGTACTTAGGACCAACCTTAGCTCTGAGCAGGATTCTGGAAACTCACAAGTATAATCGTAGTTACTCAGAAAACTGAGATCTGAGGCTTGCCCTTCAATGCCAGTCCAGGCAGAGAAGTCTATGAGACCCTTATCTCCAATTAACCAGCAAAATGTTGGGCTGGAGGCAAGTGGTAGAGCACCAGCTCTGAGCAAGAAAGCTGGGCAAGACTCCTTAGGAGGCTGAGACCTGAGGATCGTGGTTCAAAGCCAGCCAAGGGCAGAAAAGTCCATGAGACTCTTATCTCCAATAAACTATTCAGAAAAAAGTTGGAAGAGGTGCTGTGGCCCAAGTGGCAGGATGCTAGCTATGAGCACAGAGAGGCTCATAGGGATAGCACACAGGGCCTGAGTTCAAACCCCAGGACTAGAAAAAAAAAAACTGAGCAAGAGCTTAAGACCTTCAGTTTAAGCACTGGCACCAGCATGCACACATATACACAGACAGAGACACACATGCATGCACACATCCTCTGATCAGTCACCTACTCAGCACACAGATCAGTCATAGCCCCAGATCCTTAAAACAGTCCCTTAAGAACAGTAAACTGAATGTGCCACTTTGACTAAAGTTACATGGGCAACTGGTTAGAACCCAGTAGCACCCAAAGGCCAGCAAGCAAATGCTGGAGGAAGTTGGCCCCATCTATCTGACAGACTGTTCCAGTGGCCATCCAGTGGATAGCCCCACTGTGGCAATTCAGGGACAGGTCCCTGGATGCTGTAGAGAGAGAGGCTTGGGGACACAGGCAGGTCCTTCAGTGAGCCTTCACTCTGGTTCTACAGCAGGGCCTAGGCCTTCCTGGCTTGGGCTGAGAAGATGCCTTTGTTGGCCCTGCCCAGAGAAGCCATTTAGCACAACACAGCTGCCCAGTACAGTTCAGCTCCCTTTTATCTTCAAAGCTGGCATGGTTTGGCTAGGGATCAGCTTCTCTACGGGCTTTCTTCACATTGCCTTATGAGGCAGATGCCATGATTATTCCCATCTGAACAATGGGATTCTGTAACACAAGCAAGGATCCTAACCTGCAAGAGTTAGGAGACAGAACTGGCAATCCATTTCTGGATTTGCACTTGACTCATCTGCTATGTGACAGGGCTGCATTGCTGAGCAACCTAAAGCAGGGGGGTTTGCAGAAATGAGGAACTGCTACAGGTGTAGATGTGGGCATAGAACACCTAAGGAGTTAGCTGGGCATCTGTGATTACACAGATGGAGGGACTTTGTGTTATTCTCCAAACATCACTTCTATCCTTGGTGCTTGCCTATAGCAGGTGTTCAGCATGCTGCGTGAAAACCTGTCCCACATATCTAAGTATGTGTGTGCATGAATGTGCAATACCTTTTTGCTGTGGTCATGCAAATATCTGCCCAGGCCCAGGTATGGGTTATCACAGACATGATCACTGTTTTCTAAAAGACTTTGGAGCACAGCTCAAGATCAAGCTCTGCGTAGAACAAAACACACCAGGAAAAGATCTGGTAATTGACAGATATAACCCTTAGGTTCACCCAGGTAGATTCATGCAGAGCATTAGAAATCCAGAGTCTGGTTCTACAACCCCCCTCTCCCCCATCCCCTGACTTCAGCTTTTGGGATCCGGAGTTGTGGACCTCAGAGGTCTGTGTCTCTGCTACCTTGCAAGGTCCTTCACCAACCAGGGCTCACACACATGCCTGGACCTGCAGAGTGGGGGCCCATCAATCCCTTTTAATAAGGAAATTTGAAAGTGTAATCTAATTCCACAGAACCTTTCTAAATCTCGTTTCCTCAGAAGCCACTTCATCGCATGCGGACACATCCAGCCTTGTGAGAAGGCCTCCATTTCCCTCCAGTTTTATCTCTGCAATTTCTCGTCTCACTGCACTCCTCTCCCAGGGCCTGGCCGCGCGGCAGGCCAGGCTTGAACTAATAGCATGTCCTGCTCATGTGGAATCAAAAGCCAACGCGGGCAACTATCGGAACGCGTGGCCACAGTCACCTGGCACGCACTCATTACCGCCCCTTCTGTAGCTCCATCCTCATTCACAGGAGGCTGTTCACTAGGTCAGGTGAGGGAAAGAGTGGGAGTACCCATTGGGGCAGAGAGAGGAAGACTGGGAGTCTGGACTGGGCACATGGACTGGTAGTCAGCTCAGTGAAGGGACTGGCACTTTTGACTTCCTCTCTAGGGAATCTGAGCGAAGAGGCTGGTGGCTGGTTACACTTGTGGATGTATGGCCTCAGCTTGAATTCTGGTTCTGTTACCAACAGTTCCGCCTTTGTTAACTCACCTATTTGAAAGGCTTATCCTGAGGATTAATTCTGATCATAAACACAAAGGACTTATAACAATGCTTGAAACAATTGTGTAAATCCATCAGCTAAGAAACTTTAATTAGAAAACAGGAATGAGAGTTTATAGCCACCAACACAGACACACTAGAATATTCACAGAAGTCTTCTTTACCGTAGCTCCAACCTAAAGATAATATAATTGTCCATTAACAGCAAAACAGATAATGAATTATGGTATATTTATGTAATGGAAGAGTATGCAGTAATGAAAAAGAATGAGTCACTGCTACATACTACCCGACAGAAGCAAGCAGCATAATCCTGGATGAAAAAAGCCAGGCAAAAGGTAAAGTCTATCAGTGCCACTTACAAGTAGCTTCCTGACAGGTAAGAACAATATGACTTGAACATACTGGTCTCCAGTAGGAAGGGAGCTGCATTAGCCATTCACAGGAAGCATGGAAGTCAGCTATATAGTATTGGAAGGTCTGAAAGCATTGGATAAATGTTTAAATGGGTATGTACACATAAAAAAACTTCACTGAATGAAGCATCTAAGACTTGTGCATTTTGTAGTATAGACTTCAAGCAGGAGTACAAAAAGAAGGCAAAGGACCCAATATGGTGGTGCATGTCTATAATCCCAGTTAGTTTGGAGGTACTGATAGGAGGATCAAAGTTTTGAGGCCACACCAGACAAAAAAGTATGATACCCATCTCAGCTCATAGGCTGCATAGGAGTGTGGTGCACGGCTAGTGCAGACAAAAGCAGAGGACTTACCTAAACACAAGCTAAGACAAAAAGGACTAGAGTCCTGGTGTAACTGATAGAGTACTTACCTAGCGAGCACAAAGGCCAAGTTTAAACCCCAGTACTGCCAAAAAAAACAAAGCCCAGAAGACTCTGAGTCAGAATTCTATATACCTCTTCAAAAAACTCATCATTTACTCAGCAGTCAAGCCGCTAAGTTATCTTTGAAACTTCATATGGAGGCCCCATTCCACAGGTGAGAACACAGAGGCCTGGGAACAGGTCTGCAGGGCAAAGATTAGAATCCAGGACCTCTGGCTCCAGAGTTCAAGTTCTCATCTATGTATACCCTCAGCCTTCTTCTCTTAAGAAAGGCAGCAGGTCTGCTTTCTGTGCAGCTGGGGTGGAGTGGGTACATGCTTACAGCAGGGCCGGGGCTGGGGCTGGGAACAGGTAGAAAGGCTGCCTGTGCAGTTCACTGTCGCTATGCTCTGGGGGAGGCACAAGCTATTTCCCTTAACTTTGGTTCTTCAAAAATAAGGTGGCTTCAGGATCTTGAAAAGGGTTCTGTGTGGACCCAGACACTAAATACAAGATGGGCACAGGCATGGGTAGGAGGCAGAAAGGCTTCATGGAAGCAGAATTGAGAGGCTAGCACTGCAGCCCAAAGGCTGAGGTATCAGGAGGAGAGAACTGGGGGGGCCTGGACTCAGGATAGTGGGGGGACTCTCCATCAACATTCAGGGGCTTGTGAAGGAATGATGGGGTGGGAGAGCCAAGAAGGTCTTGAGGGGGGTGGGGGGCTGGCCCAGGGCTAGACATTTAAAGGAAGCCAGTCCAGCCACGTTCACCTTTTCTAAAATGCAAGGTGTTCCTCCTGGTCTCTACCAGTCACAGCAGGGAGAGAGGTGTAAGGCAAGGCCTGACCCGCTGGTGGTGCCCCCAGCACCAGAAGTGGCAGCAGTGGCCACCGTCCTCATATTCCATCAGATGGTGGTTCAACACCTCATCCTGCTTAGTGATCTTAGGTGTGAGTCCTGCACATGTTAATACACCCATCAGGACCCAGCAGTCACACAACCCAAAGCTGAGGATGAAGGGAGCCAGAGACCCAGGCGGAAGATCACATCTTGCCACACCCACCTGCCCTGTCCCATCCTGAAGCCAGAGACACATCACAGCCTCTCTCTCCAGAGTGATGAGAAAAGGGAACTTGACTTGGATCCAATTTTGGATCCTACCAAAACAAGAAAGCTCTGGAATGGCCTTTTAGGGACACTTCAGGGGCAGAGCAGGCTATCAGGAAGGGGCCAGAGTTGCAGGACATATTTCTGCAGTGGGCTGTGGTGGCGATAAACCTTCCCACAGAGATCTTGCATGAAGATCGGAGTCCCTGGGGCCTGAAAGGAAGCTGAGCCCAGTACGGCCCAGAATGGGGACGATCTCAGGCCACTGTCACAGGATACTACAGATGTCAAAAGCAACAGATCTAACACAAGACTCCCATTTTTCTTCCCCAGATCCAGCCCCTGTACTCTTACGAACCTCCCCTCTCCCCTCATGGTACCCACACTATCATCCACCCAAGTGCTCAGTAGAAACTCTGTTATCCATGCCCTCTCCTTCTGCCACTGTCTGCTCCCCATTCTACCTATTTCTTTGTATGTCTGCCATCTTCTACCATCAACACAGTATCCCTGCCAGACTCTGGTGTCTAGTGACAACAATCCGTTCTTCACATAGGGTAGAAGAGTCTTTCCAAATAAATCCAGGCACCTCACTGCTCAGCGTGGAAGCTCTTCCGTAGATTACAGTGGGCCAAGCATAGCATCCTCGCTCTTCATCTAACCTTAGGATAGTCTCATGTGATCTGGCCCCTGCTCCTCCTCCCACACTGAACTCCAGCCACACACCGGGTCTCTCTCCTGCCTAACATTTTTCCAGTCTCGTTACTGGTTGGCACTTATCTTCAAGCTTCTACTTAGATGCCACCTCATTTCCTTACATACATGACCACTCCCCACTCTGATCATTTTCTTCTGGATTTTTAATCAAAAATTGTGATTATTTTGCTTTTTGGTCAATGAATCTATAGGGGAAATGACTGGCTTTCTCCCTAGAAATCCCAGGGAAATTTGCTCTTGGGGCTCTGTTTTGTTCATCAAAGGTATCCCTAACACTGAGCCTCACAGCACTTAAAACATCAGTTCAGGGCTGAGAAGGTGACTCAGTGGTAAAGTGCTTGCCTTACATGCATGAGGCCCTGGGCACCACATAAGCAGAAAAAGCTGGAAGTGGCGCTGTGGCTCAAGTGGTAGAGTGCTAGCCTTGAGCTGAAGAGCTGAGGGACAGTGCCCAGGCCCAGAGTTCAGGCCCCACGACCGACCAAAAACAAAATAATAAAAATCAGTTCAGATGGGTGTTGGTAGCTCATGCCTATAATCCTAGCTGCTCAGGAAGCTGAGAGATGAGGATCATGGTTCAAAGCCAGCCTGGGCAAGAAGTCTATGAGTCTTTTGAGACTCTTATTTCCAATTAAGCACCAGGGAAAAAAGCCAAAAGTAGAGCTGTGGCTGAAGTAGTAATATGCTAGTCTTGATCAAAACAGCTCAGTGACAATGCCCAAGTTCTGAGTTCAAGCCCCAGGACTGGAGGGGAGAAAAAAAAAAAGACAAAACAAAATCAGTTCAATGAATGAATGAAGAGACTGAATGGAATCTACCTCGATCTCGCCGGCAAGTGAAGATAGACAAGCAGGCTCAGACAAACAGGCTCCCCAGAGACAGGGGTCTTAATCAGGCTTGTTCCTGTCCCTGAGTCCCACATCCTAAGGCTACCTGTGGCTATGAGGGCTTGACAAAAAAAAAAATGCAGATCCAGGTGCAACCACATTTGTGAGAGGGGTAGCCCAGGGCTCCAATTAAAAACGTGACAGCACTAGTGAAAACAAACTCTGTGATACAGGGACCACAAAGCAGTCCAGTCCTTCAGTACTGTGGAGCCTTAAGAAGGAGACCTCTGCTCTAGGACTTCTCTACTGCCTCCCTATTTCCAAAGAGCAGAGTCCAGGCACATATGTAAGAAGAGCAGCAGCTCTGTCTTCCTCTGCAGTTGTGACCTGGGCCTAGCTCTTCCCCAGCACAGACCCCAGACTCACTCACTTTTACTTGAAGACCCTTTGGGCTTATAAATACAATGACTTCCTTCCCAGCTAGGCTGAGCTTCTGGGAACGAGAAGTACCCATGGAGTTTGCTATAGAAAACACCAGGCCCAAGGTTTCCTGTGTCTGGAGCTCCTCACCTGCTCAATTCCATTATGGGCTACTGGAGCCAGGCCCTGGTTCTTTGGCAGGATGCTTCCTAGAGCCACACAACTGTAGGGACCAGAGGAGATGGGATGTATCTGGAAGCTGTATTCCCCCAGACAGCAACTCATCTGCTCCCTAGGCACCAGCAAAGCTCACGTCACCCATTTAATGAATCAGGGCTCCCAAAAGACATGCAATCTCCACAAAGGAGGAGGAGGATACAGAATCTCAGACGACTCTCAATTTCACAGCATCAGGGACCTGAGCACCAATGCACTGAACCAGAAAACGAGAGTCTGGCAGGAGCTGCAGACACACCGTGAGCGTCAGGGGAGCAGAGATTAGGGCCCTTCAAAATCAATTTTGAATTCAAACTTTTAAATGTGTTCTCCAGGCGCAAAGAGGGGACCCTCCAGGCAGGCTCAGCCCAGCCAGCTGCTGGGTCCTGCTTCAAAGCAGCCAGGGCCATCTGCTAGCCACTGTGGCTGGATGAGAAGGAGGGTGGAGGGAGACTGAGCCTTGCCCCCAGGACAGCAGGCACAGGGGTTCCAGGAGCTCCTGCTGAGGTCCTAAGGGCTGCCACCCTCCTGGATAATACCAGTTGAAGGCAAGGCCCATGGAGTCCCTGGCCTGACCAAGAAGGCTGGTGGATCACAGTGGGTAAAGCCATTTAAAATAGGGGAATTAGACCAACAGGAAGTTGCATCCTAGCCCAGCCTTAAGAAAGTAGAGAGAAAAACCTTTGCTTAGAAGTAAACTCCCTTTCCGAAAGCTGGAGGGAGAAAGCCCACTGTGAGTACAGTGAGAAAGTCCACTTCCTAGAGTGCAGCCTCTGAGAAGTGAGAGGTCACTGGAGCCCCCAAGTGGACTCAGCAGGGCAGCCTGCCTGCTGGTGTGGCCGCAAGTCATATCATCCGCCCAGTGGTGCCTGGAGCCGGGAGCTGAGGATCACGCTGTCATCTGCCAGGCTGTATGTGGGTACTGAGAACTATGTTGGGCCGTGTTCTGTGAGGCTACAGAAATGTACAGGGCACTGGGCCTCATCAGAAGCTGAGCAGAAAAGACTTTTCCAAGCCAAACCCCGAAAGGGCTACAGGGTCTACAGAAGGAAGCCCTCAGAGGTTTGGCCTGACCAGTCTGCACAGAGTACCCCAACGGTGGCTTCCGGTCCCTGCAAAGCCGTATTTATTCCTCTCAGCCTACCATCAGTCCACAGGTGATGCTTTCCTAGACTCTGGATTGTAACAAGTTTCTCTGCGCCTCGTGTCACCTCAGCTTGGAGCCGCCCTCCTGAGATAGAAATGCAATGCAAGCGGCTAGAGAATGCTTTGTAGGTGACAGAAAAAGGAAGGGCACAGAGTCCTTGGGCCTCTGGGGAGCCCCTTACAGAACAAGGAGCACTTTGGAAAGAAGGCTGCCCCCCCCCACATCAGACCACAAAGGGGAGAGGAAGTAGGGACGCCCTAGCATGGGAGTGGGCTGTGGCTTTACAAGGAACTGACAGCCCAGGCCTGGGTAATACTCCTTTTAGTTACAGCATAAACTGCGGCAATAAAGCGTACCTGGGGAATGCTTAGAGAAAGCACTAATGATTTCTTCCCCAGTGGTTAATAAATTCACTTCCAGATCAATTTGTTCACGATAGAGCCCGGCGAGCGGAACCGCACGGCGGGCACAGCCGAGTGTGTCTTTTTTTTTTTTTCTTCAGTATAAATGATTTATTACAATGATTAGCGGCACATAAACAATTTAAAATACAACGCTAATTAGTTTGGGGAAGAAAGGAGGGGAAAAAGCCACCCTGCCTCTCTCCCCATTATGTTCTACTTCCCTAAGTGTGTACTTTTTAATTAAAACCAAATGTCACAATAAATTTAAAGTGTTTTATTACCACTTGGGCAGACTGAGGCAGTCAGGCAAGGCCTTCCTCGGCATCTGCACGCAGGGCCCGGTGAGAATCCAGGCACCAGTGGGGGCGGCCCATAAACTCCCCTGAAGAGGGAGGTCTCTCAAGACTTCTGCAAAGCCCTCCTGGTTTTTGGCTGCCAAATGCAGAGGCTGCCCAGAGGGGTTCCTACCTTCCTGACCACCCCAACTAAGAGCTTCCCCTTCCAGCTTGCTCTGAGCAGCCCTGAACCCAGCTCCTTCTCCATGCTGGTTGCACAGAGCCTCTTCACCCTCCTTGCAAGCCTCTGTCATTTCTGTGCGTGTGCCAACAATAGAAGTTCTGGTCTAGCGCTGGTTCTAGGGCTGGGAGTTGTGATTGCTGCTTCTATATTTTGCCTGGGGAAATGCAAGATAAGAGAGGAGAAGCAACTCAGCCAAAGTCTCCCAGCTAAAAAGAGAGGACTTAGTTAAGTCCAGTTCAAAGAGACAAAGGATGCATGCTTCCACTCATATGTGGAAGTTAGGGCTAAATTATAAATATATATGGACCTGTACACTGGGTCATACGTATATGTGTGTGTGTGTGTGTGTGTGTGTGTGTGTGTGTGTGTGTGTGTGTGTGTGTGTGTGTGTGTGCAAACATCAGTGAAAGTATGACACATGTAGGAGAGGATTCCAATGGTGCAACTCCTTTGAACAATGAATCTACAGTTTAACAACATGAATACCTAGAAGCTGGAACTTATGGTGTCAAGGTGAAGGGTTCAAAGGTGGGAGGGGGTAGTCCAATGGAGAGAGGAACGGCGAGCAAATGCAGTCATAATATTCAAGGCACAAGTGTGAACATGGAACTAGGAAATGTAGAGGGTTGGGAATTGTACTCAGTGTACTCATACACTGACATTGAAATGAAACCCTCTTAAACTACTTAAAGATAATTTTTAATTAAAAAAAACAATGTTCCTGTTTAAAAAGAAAGAGAGAGAAGACTTTGCAAAATCCTGTTTCTCTTTCTCTAGCACACGCAGCCTGGAGCCCATGCATGGCTGTGTCTGGTTTCTAGTGCCTGGATTGGACAGAGAACAATATAGCTGCCTGGTGTTGCTCTGAGACATAGCCAAGGCAGGGGTTTGGTCAGGGACTTAAGAGTCTGATATGTCTGCCATTGACCAACAAGGTGAAGAAATGTGGCCAAGTCCTGTAGCACTTTGTGCTTCAGTTTCCTGGCCAACAAAACTGGTACCATAACTGGGTAAAAGAACCAAAAACTCCAACTTGCAGGGTGAAAGAATGCAAAGAAGTTATCTGGATCTTTGACTTGCTAGTAACTTTTTAAAACCCTGGGTGTGGGGGGCTGCTGAGGGAGCAGATAGCAGTACTAACACCATTTCAGAGATGAGAAACTTAAAGCCAGCAAGAAAAAGGACTTACCCCCAGTTCTACTGATCCCCAGGAGCCCAGTAGGGGCTAAGCTGCAGGTAATGCAGGTAACTTCCCTTCCAGAAACTCAGATTCTCTCCTGAAACATTCTTGTGTTGTTCATTTGAACTTAAAAGTAAATATCCTCAGAGTTTTCCCATGATGCGCTAATTCTACTCAGGTTCATGAGAAATAAAATAAAAGCATAGATCTACTTTTTTAAAAAACCTTGTACACAAAATGTGTGTAACAGCACTACTCTCAACTGCTAAAAAAAATCAAAATGATTCAAATGCTCATTGATTGACAAATAAAGAAAATACAGTATGAATCTATAAAAAAAAAAAGGATTAAAGTGTGTGACCAGAAATAAACTACCAGCATATATAACACAGATCATCTTGAAAACATGCCAGGAAAGATACCAGCTACAGAACCCAAGCACTATATGATTCAATTTATGTGAAAGGTCCAGCATGGGCAAAACTAGGGTTAGGGAGCAGATTCATGGTTATCAAAGAAAGGGAATTGCAGAATGACTATCAATGGATACATAGTTCCTTTTCAAAGTAATGAGAATGTCTGCAAATTAGATAATAATCATACAACTCTATGAATATACTAAAAGCTGCTGGATTGTACATTTTTTAAAAGTTAATTTTGTGGTGCAAATTATACCTCAATAAAGCTGTTATAAAACAAAGCAATGATAAAAATAAATATTCCTTTGAAAAGAGGAGAGAGCAGTTATTTAAAATATAAAGTCTGCCGGGTCTAGCTAGTGGCTTACATCTACAATCCTAGCTATTCAGGAGGCTAAGATCTGAGGATCAAAGTTCTAAGTCAGCCCAGGCAGAAAAATCCATGAGACATTTATCTCCAAATAAGCACCAAAAAGCTGCAAGTAGAGGTATCGCTCAAGTGGTAGAACACCAGCCTTGATCAAAAAGGCCAAGCAAAAGCACAAGGCCCTGAGTTCAAGATTTCGTATTGGTAAACAAAACAAAACCCACCAAATTCTAGCTAAGTGCTAGCAATGCAAACCTAAAATCCTAATAGTTAGGAGGTTGAGATCCAGAAGATCATGGTTTAAAGCCAGCCAAAGCAGAAAAGTCCTTGAGACTCCATCTCCAGAATAATCAACAAAGTTCTGGGCTAGAGGTATGGCTCAAGTGGTAGAGTGCCAGCCTACCAGACAAGTTGAGCAAGCATGAGGCCCTGAGTTCAAGCCCCAGGACTGCCCTATCTGTAAAACGGGCATGACTGTGGGGAAGGGGGTCCCTCTTTCAGGACTTTGAGCCAGTAAGGATGCTTTTGGAGAGAGAGCACTAGGGACAAATTAATTCCCTTATGTGGTTAATCCCAGAGGGTGACTTAAAGAGACAAAGCATCCTGGCCAGCAGGGGGAGTAAGGCACACGCTACGGCAGAGTTGGTCTGCCTGCCCTGGGGTCAGAATGAGCAGGTGTTAGGCCAAGACTAGTATGGCCTTCAGACCTCATAAATAAGGGTCCAGGGACAGGCCAGCCTCCACGTCTCTTACATGTGAAAAGAGCCCTGTGGAGAGGGAAAACAGCTTTGATCATTTGGGAGGCATATTGAGCTTTGAGGCTAATAGCCACGACGGCACAATTCTGGCTCCATGGATTCATCATAGGGTGCTGTCTCAGAAAGATGCCCCTTCAGGAAACTCCTCCCTCAGCCACTAAACTTCTCTAAGCTTCTCTCCCAAAGTCCTAGGAAGACTAGTCTGAGATGACCCCTGGGCGTAAAGAAGAGTGGATGTTGTAGGTATCTTTCTCTATGCAACCATTCCTGCTCAGGAAAGCCCAGTGCCCACCAGCTGGTGAAAACAAAAAACAAACCAAAAACATTAAAGCATCATCATTCATTTGAACTCTGGGTAGGGGACTTGAGGGGGCGGGGAGATACTCTGGGTCCCAATTTATGTGAAGTTCAGAGAGGTGAAGCAGTTTGCCATGTATCACACAGGAGTAGGGGGTGGTAAAAATAACACTGTGAGATCTCACAGTCAGCAGAGCAGGATGAGAATAAAATCCATACTTATTACCTCCCAAGCCCAAAACAAGCCACGTCTGTGGCAATCAGTCTCACCCTCATGGAGCTCCTGCTTCTTTAAAGACTTCAAATCTGCCGGCCTCTAGGCCAGAGAAAGACCTTGAGGGTCTTTCTCCCCTGTAGAGGAGATTTCAACAGACCAGCTCTTCTCTGACCACCCCATCCGTGCCTACCTCTGTCAGAAGCCCACACTGCAAGCTCAGAAGGAAACTGAAGGAAAGAGGGATAGAACATGGGCAAAGCTTGAGCTGGAGGAGGTAGGGAGCCATCACCTGTAAGGCTGGAAAGGGGACGAACCCCACCTTCACCTCATACACTTGCTCTGCTGCGAGCTTCGTCTCTTCTGATTTCGTCTTCAGAGAGCAGTGAGCTTAATAAAATCTGCATCTGACCAGGAGTCTCCATTCGGCCTAAAGCCCTTCGAAGACTTCCCATTGCCCATAGCACAAAATCTCTACTTGTTACCAGGGTCGGCAGAGCTCTTCCTGGCGATGCCAACAACCCTGACCACAGCCACAGTCCCATCATGACAGGCTGAGCTCTGGCCCACCTTGTCCACTCTCTCTCTGGAACAAAGGAATCCTTAGGATTCCCTCTGCTCCTCTCCTGACCTCCCTCACCTGTTAACCCAATCAGTTACTGTTCATTCAACAAAGACTCACTAAGCGTGGGGCTGGTCCCTGATACTTGTACTTTGATAAAAAGTAGACCAACACTCATGAATTTTCACCAAAAAATTCCACGGTATGGGGTTACAGTTCAGGGCCTTGTGAAGTGCTACATCAATTGAGTTCCTTCCGCCTCCCCCTTCTTACATATACTTTTTTTTTTTTTTTTTTTTTTTGCTTTAAGGCTAGGTTTTGCAGGTTGGGCTCAGGCCAACCTCAGACTGTGATCCTCCTATTTATGCATAGCTAAGATTAGAAGCCTGTACTGCCATGCCTAGCCTGTTTTTGAGACAGTCTTGCTGATTTTTTTTTTTTAAATCTGAGCTGGCCTTGAACAGTGATCCCCCTGTCTCTACCTCCTGAGTAGCTGGGATTACAAGAGAGTAGTTCTTAATAAGCTTCATTAAGTAAATTAAGCTTCTTGATAAATTTTCTGTTTAATAGTATGAAGCCATTTCTTCTCCTACTCCTATTTTTATTTTATTGGGGTTATTTTCATCGGGATTAATTATTTTTAAATTTGTAAATGACTTTCATTCATGATCAGTTTTGGGGCTCATATCAAATCTCACAAATGAGAGCTTTCGCTACTGTTGAGATCTCTTTTGTGGCAATTATTTCTACCCCAAAAAAAAAAAAAATGTGTCTGGAGCCAACTTGTGCAGATTTAAATTTGACTTGATTCTTCTATCAATTTTTAGTCAATAACATTTTTCCAGGTGCAGTCTTAGCAGTTGCCAGCTTTACTTTTGTGTTAATTATGTTCAACAATTTTAACTTTTTTCCTGGATTCTCTTTTTGTTTTGTTTTGCATTCTCAATAATACTAATGAGATCGTATACTCCTGGATAAGGCACAGTTTCCCCTGATCTGATAAAGTAGGCCAAGCAGGCTGAGGATCAGAGTAGTATGGAAACATCCTAGGGGCAAAGAGGCAAGTGAAAACATTGCTCTCTGTGCTTGGGCAGAAAGCCAGGTGAGAAAGGGGTGCCCCGGGGAGCCCTGCCCACTGCTCCCCAGAGCACCGGCCCTGCCAAGAAGAGGTCCTGCAGATGGGGATCAGCTTCTGGCTGGGGAGGGCAGTTGCCTGGAAGAGACAGCCTCTGAATGGAGTTGGGATACAGTGCTGACACCTCAAGCCGGGCTTCATGCAATATATGCTAGGTTCTTCCATGTGCCCACCTGAGAGGGTGGACAAACTGACCACTGAGCTCTGACAGCCTGTTGCTTTAGCCTCTAGTTCCTGGCCTAATAGTTTTGGTACTGCTCCAGGGGAATCCCCCTTTGCCTCCTGGCTGAGACTTTCCCCGCGAATAGCAGAGGCAGAGCTTCTGTCTGGACTCAAATCTGGCAAGACCAAGAATAGAGGGCCAAGAGCCATGAATGCTCTTACCTGGGGACTCTTGTGTCTGAACACCAGGAAGACAAGAAAAGAAAAAGAAACCTCCACAGGGTCCCTTACTGTTACCTTGCGGCACTATGGCTTCCAGCTTTCAAGCCACCCTGCTCGTATAAATGGAGAAACCGAGACCCAGCAAAGAGACAGGACCTGTTCAAAGATCCCCTCCAAGGCTGTGACAAGCTGGGGTGTGGATTCAGGAGTGGCCCTCAGCTCCGTGCCCCTGGGCAGCTGTGAGAGGGCTCCAGGGCGCTGCGTAGGGCGGCTGCATTTCTTCACAGGGAACTGTAGAGCCACCTCAGCCCAGGCTGCCTCTCAGGCCTGGCTCTACTTCACCTGACAACACCTAGCAACAGACAGAAGGGACCAACCCATCTATACCAAGGGTCCTGTCACCATTGAGAGAAGAGAGGCAGGCCTTGGAAGAGTGTGTCCGACTGGATGGTGTGCTGCCCACCTCTATTGGCCAAGGCCATTTGCCTTCTATGAAAAAAGGAATCCAGAAGCTCAAATCCGTGTGTGTGTGTGTGTGTGTGTGTGTGTGTGTGTGTGTGTGTGTGTATAGTGTGTGTGTGTGTGTGTGTGTAGTGTGGTACCAGCCCCTCTGTAAAGGCATGGAGGAATTTAAAGTATTACCATCTCTTCACCCCTAGGCTCAAGGCAGGCAAGACCGTTCCTTGTCAACTTGATGGAATTTCCCAGGCAAGTGTGTCTTTCCCTCTCTGGGCACAACTTACTCCTTTGAAAAATGGGGCTAGGATTTGTCTTCCTAGCTTCTCCCTTTGTGACGATAAAACAAAAAGAATTTGAGACATCCGGGGTTTTCCTGGCAGGAGGCAGTGACCTGGGAATGGGAAAGAGCTTGTCATTTATGCTCTCTGGAGGACAGACACCTGGGGCCCACGGCACTCCTCCAGAGCTGACCTGTCATGGCAGGCTAAGATGGTCCCCAACATTTCTGTCTCTTGATATTTATACCTTTACCAGTTCCATCTGCTCCAGCCTCTCCCTGAGTGTGGATGGGACTGAGTGATTTACTCCCACGGAGGGAAACACACAACAGTGATAGAACATCACACCTCTGTCTAGGTTATAAAACTGTAGCTTCCTTCTTGTGAGCAGACACTCTCTTGATGGCTTTAAGGAAGCAAACTGCCATGCTGGAGAGGTCCATGAGGCATGGAACAGCGGGCAGGCTGCAGTCAGCAGTCAGCAACCAGCTAGGAGCGGAGCCCCCAGTGCCACAGCCATGAGGAACTGAATCCTGACAGCAGTCAGACGTGGGGCTCTTTCCCCAGATGGATGGTGAGAGGACACTGCGGGCCTGAGACACCTTGATTACAGTCTCTGAAAAGCTCCAACGACCAACTGAGCTGCTGCTGGCTTCCTGTCCCACAGAAATGAGAAGAATAGACGTGTGTTGTGTGAGGCTGCTAAGTTCTGAAGCAATCTGTCATACCACAATAACGAATGCACCGCCACACAGGGCAGAAGGGACCCTCTCTTGGGCCATCAAGGAGCCCTGGGACAGATCCCTGGCCCCATAGCCTGGGTGTCATGCGTCTCCTCTGGTCTTGCCACACAGTGTTATGAAGATGAGAACCTAGGGGATAGAGCAGTCTACAGTAGGCCATGAAAGTGGGTGAAGCTGGCCTACCTCTCCTGGGAGATGTATCCCTGGGCCCTTCCCTACTTGGAACCCCAGCTGGCTGGAAGCAGGGAAAGCTTGCCAAAGACATCTGCTTCCACTTCCTTCTAAGCAGCAGAAGCAGGATTTGAACCCAGTCTACCTGACTAAAAACCCATGCTAGTTCTGATTTGTTTTACAAATGGGAAAATCAGGAATCAGAAAGTTGGTTCTCAAGGCACTCACAGGCAACCCCCCCCCCCATGGGTCTATCAGCTGACCTGGAGGCCTTAAAGGAGACAGGGAAGTGGGGATGGATCAGGTTGCCAGCTGTGGATCACAGGAGTCCAGGCCAATGCTGCTCCCACTTGTCTGGTAAGTGGGGGAGGGGGAGATCTCCCTCCTTTCTGCAATCCAGCCATTGTGCCGGTGAGCAAAGTTGAATTATTAAAACACCCTTCTGGAGTACCATGTGGATTTCTCTCCACCGAGACTCAGAGGAGAGGGGTAGCCAATGCCACCACACAATATTAAAATGTCAGGAGTTTAAGGCCTACCTTGGTTGAGTCATAAGTTATCAGCACACAGTGAGGGCCGACAGAATGCCTCCCTTAAATTATTAAGCAGAAAGCGTCAGACTGTAATATTTTGCTAAACCAAAGTACAGACACAGACAAAGATGTCATTTCAATATTTGAAACCAGCAAGTTTAATTTAAAATAAGAGCAAACCAATAAGCTCAGAACATAGCAGCGTATGAGAGGAAAATTATACTGTGAGAGGGGGGGAAAAAGTGGAAGGACTTAAGAAATTTATAAAAGTAATCTCCAAGTGGAAATTAGAAATCAAGGCCTAGAAACAGAATAACACAAAAGAAATATTACTGTCCACTTTCTAAATCAATATAACACTGCTCCACGCTGGAATTACCATGGTAACTCAAGTAAAAAGAATCAAGCAATTCTTATTATTTCAAAATAAAATCACAGCCTGAAGCCTGGGTTTTATTACAACCACTGATAGATCGCTGGCTTGTATTTATCTGAAATATTGCTTTTCAATCAGCTGGTTTATGAATGTACACAGGCCTCTCACCATCCCACTTACTGCCCCATTTTGAGGCGAGGGGCCAACCAATGGATTGATTCCCTTCTGACTGCATTTGCATATATGCCTGCTTTAAGTCAGCTCTGCTAACCACAGAGCTTCATCCCCTGTCAGACTGACCGGTGTCTTTTCAGGACCCTCAGGAAAGGCTGAGAGAGGGGGAAGAAGAGGGTCCTCCTAGTTATCCTCAGCCACCAGTGTCCTTCCTAGTCCCAATTCTGACAGCTAGCAAAAGTAGCTGGCAGAACACAGCAAGCATAGCACTGTGCAAACAGACCCCCTGGGTTTACAGCCCAGCTCTGGCACAAGAGGGCCGTGGGGCCTGGGACCAATCATTCAAGCTCTTTGTAACACAGTTTTCTCACTGGAAAATGAAAATGGTAGGAGCTTCTTCCTAAGGTTGTTTTTAAGTATTAAATGAGATCCTACTGAAGGAACCCCGTGTATTGATTATAAAAAGGGCTCCATATCTCCACACCTCCCAGCCTTCACGATCTTTGAGATACAGCTCTCACCTCCTTCAAGAGTAGAATCTGTTTCCCCACTCTTCATGTGCTGTTGGCCTTGTGATTGATTTTGGCTGATGGGATAGGGAAGAAGTGACATTTCCCATGCCAAATAGTGGCTTCAGGAAGCCCAGTTTGCTTCCACTGTGTCTAGACCTGACTCAGCCGGGACAGCAGGTGAACTGATGGACCTGGCTGGATGAGGAGAGACATGGGATCCTGTTACCTCAGCACCAGCTGCGGGGCAGCCATCCTCCTTCCTGGAGTCCAGCTGAGATCAGCCTAAATCACCTGCCCACAGATGTGCCAGCTAAAGAAATGCTTAGTGGTTAGAGCCTCCGAATTTTGAGTGTTCAATGTTGGTAGCAGAGCCATGACTGATAGAACTAAGGGGCTCAATGCCTTAGTTTTGGATCAAGTCAAGTGAAAGCTACTATGTTTTTATGACCCCTAAAGCTGAGAGGCTAAGCCAAAAAGAGGACACTGTAATTCAGGGAGTTATGTCAATTCACTTAGCCATGAGACTTCCAAGTGTACCATGTGTGTATATGGATGGTAGATGCTAGTTAGTTACTGCTCCCATTGTAAAGAGGGAAAAATAGAGGCCTGGAAAATTGTCTGAAATTACATAGTACTGAGCTGGGGCAAGAACTCAGGTCTTCTGATCATGCTAGCAAACAGCTCCTGAAGACAGAAGGGCACTCAAGAAAGCTCAATTGACCTCATGGGGAAGGAGCAGGAGGGAAGAGTTAGTGATGAGACCCAGTAGGCCTTCACACTAGGCATCTACCCCTGAAGACTGGTCCAGCCTGCTCACTCCTCACACCTGCCTTTAACTTGTCCCCAATTGTATCAGTTACTGTGGGCTCCAGCCTTAGAACATAAAAAACACAAAGCCAACCAATAAGAGATATGCTTGCTGTTCAGTGAATGTCTCTGAGCATGACCAACAAAAGGGAAAATGGTATGTCAGATAAGATGGACAACAGGAACAAAGATTTAGAAGGAAATACTGGGAATGCATGGCCCAAAAACCAGTGTGGGCACATTAGACCCACATAGCTTACTGTGATGCTAGGAGAGGTAGTCTGTCTCCTACAGAATGAGTGCCAGGGTGGCAGAGATCTGGCTGTAATGAGAACCAGGAGACAGATGGTAGGTGGGATGTAGGAATGGTGGTGGCAGAACTGAAAGGGGGAGGGCCAGAGTCCCAGCTAAATACAATCCAGTGGTGAGCATAGAAATGTTTAACTAGCAGCTGTCCAGGAAAGAGCTTTGATGTGTAGCTTTTGCCAGTTTCCTGGGTAAAAATATTCCTATCATGGCTAATTTCAAGCTGCTGATGTGATGTGATGTCACTGAACTCAGAGATGGAAGAGATCACAACATCAGCTCCTCTTTCTTCCTTTTCTTTCTTTTCCTTTTCTTTTTTCTTATCTTCTTTCTTTTCTTTCTTTCTTTTCTGGTACCAGTCCTAGAACTTGAACTCAGAGCCTGGGTGTGAGCTCTGAGCATTCTATCACTTGAGCCACAGCTCCACTTCTGGCTTTTTGGTGGTTAACTGGGGAATCACAGGCTTCCTGCCTGGGCTAGCTTCAAACCATGATCCTCAGGTCTCAGCCTCCTGAATAGCTAGGATTACAGGCATGAGCCACCAGTGCCTGGTACAACATTAGCTCCTGCAAGCCACAGGAGTCGACTGCATGGTACAGTCCTATCCTGAATATGGACCTGACAGGAAGACTCTAGCAGGAGCTTGAGGAACTAGGCCTAGGATGGGAGGATTCCTGCATGCTTCAGTGCCCTTCAAATTTATGTGGGCCAGAACTTGGCAGGCAGGATAGGCTACATACCACACGCACACCTAGGGCTTCTCTAGTTCACAAGACCCAGGACAGACAGGTTCTGGACCTGAGGACAGAACCACATCCCCTGGTGTGTCAGTAGGTCAGCTAAGGCCATGACTGAGACACCTAGACATACTGTCCCAGGCTAACTGTTGTTCCCTCTCATTAGAGTTTTCTAGAGCCCAGCTTCATAATGCCTTGGGGCCAGAGAAAAATAGCATCTCAAGCTCTGAGATCAAACTCTCCACATAAAACCAGGCAACTCTCTTGTCCTCTGAGTATTAACCTTCCCACAATAAAAATGGAGGGATTTGCAAAGGGTGATCTTGGAGGCCTTTCCCATGATGCTCCCCACCTTGAGGATATGAACAGTGGTGAGAAGTAAAGCCCATCAGCCTCTCCAAGGGCAATGAATTAATTGGATGAGGAAGTGCAAAGGCCCAAGACTCATCAGTGAACAAAGTACTGAACTGGACCTAGGATTATTTCAGAGCATACAGAATCAGTACACAAAACAATGTTGTTCACACAGCGACTAGGATGCTTCCTGTTGATCAAGTGTGTGTAGCATCTCGTTTAGTCCTGTTAACAACCTAGATTTTAGGTTTTGTAGGGTTTTTTTTTCTCTTGATATGTAACCTAGGCTGGCCTTGAACTTGAATTCCTCCTGCCTCAGACTCCTGAGTGCTGGGACTACAGGCATGTATCACCACAGCCCTTGTTTTTAAGATGGAGTTTTGACTCACTTTTGCCTGGTCTGATCTTGAACCATGAGCCTCCTGTTTCCACCTCCCTAGCAGCTGGTGTTACCAGCATGCGCTACCATATCCAGCTCCTTTTTAATCTTAATGTCCCCAACCAGGGCTTTCTGGGGTCACTAGAGACAGATACAAACAACAGCTCTGGCCTCCCTGCTTCAAGGAGATGCTCTGTCCTGTGTGAGGAACAGCTCTAGTAACAAGTTCCTAACTCTCTGGGCCTACATCCCCTGAGGACCCCAACATAGCATCCCCTATCTACACAGCTCTGTGTTCTGTTCATCCATCCACAGACATTTCCTAACTCAGGCAGCCTGGAGCTGGCAGCCCAACTGGGGCTACAGCAGAGCCTCCTGTCTCTTTCACCCACAGCCACAGGGCATCGGCTACCAAAAATGCTCACTGGCAATCATCCATCTGTTCCAAGGGTGAGAAGCCAAAATAATCCCCTTCTAGACCCTGCTGACAAATGAAGCCTGATCACAGGCTCCTTAACTCAGAGAAAGTGGGACTGGACTGTTACCTGGTCCGATTCAGGGACAATGGTTGGGGCAAGGATTCAAGTGCCAGGAGGATGAGGGACAGGACCAGCTCTAGGAAAATGCACATTTTCATGTGCTAAAAGCATCTTTGTGGGATGCGTTCAGAGGGAGACAGCAAGATAGTAAGGCTGTTCTTGCAGGCACAGAGGGTAAGTGAGTGGCCACACCAGCACTGAGCCCTGGCAAGCAAAGGGTGAAGCTTTTAGGCGAGCAGCGGCCAGTGATCTCAGCTTTCCCCAGTCCTAATGCTCCTGAAAGGCTCTCTCCCGCTCCCTGTAATTGGGCATCAGTAGTTAATGCAGTATTGACTGCATTACACGCTCCCGTGCCTCCCCTCGCTAATGCCAATTGCATCACCTTGTACAGTCACCGGCTTGCTTAGCCAATAGCCGTTAAAAGCAATCCAAATCATGAATCATACGGGAAACTTTTAGCAAGACACCGCCATCCAAGGAGACAATTTACAGTTGAGTTAATCTGGGTACATTAGCGAGACATGGATTCTGGACGACAGACCAATTTATGTTGTTTCCTTGTCCCCCCCACCCCCTGTTAGTGCTCTGTGTGGGCAAATGAATGAAAGAGCAGGGAATTGAGAAAAACATCTGCCTCTCTACCCAGGGCTCCAAGGGAGATGGGGCAGGCCCGGGTTGGGGGGGGGGCAGGAGCCCCATCTTCACAGACTCTGCCTGGCTGAGTTTGGGCAGGAAGGAGATGTGGCTGTTCTTCTGCTCAAGATTTGTGTTGCCTCATTTCTAACATTGAGGAGGCGCTGCTGCTAGGGCTGAATAGGGTAAGTGCAGGTGGAGGCAGCCTGCCTTATAGGCACTGGGTGAGTGCCAGGTCTGGTCCCCCACCCTGCCATCCATACAAGGACTTGACCATCTCCCAGCAGGCAGCAGTGCATGCTGGGCCCTGCCTCCTCGTTTCTGGCATGGTACAGCATCAGGACCAGCTCCCTGCTTCCAAGGGAGACCCAGGGACACATCTACCAGAAGAGGCCACCCAGCACTCTGTAGTCTAGAACATGATGAGATGGGCCAGAGGTCCTACCAGTGAAGACGAAAAGGCTGATCGAGTCACGCATAGCCAAATGAACCCATTCAGCTGCAGATGCCATGCTTCTACTGGTCATTAACAATTGAAGACTTCACTGTCTGGTCCTCCTCAGCCCAGCTTTAATCTCCTTAAGCATTTTTTTCACTTATTACAAAATGCCCTACGAATTATGTACGGTGTTGAGTGCCGCGATCTGCCCTCTGCTTCCTGTGGTCACTCCAGCCGTCCCACAGGGCCTTGACAGAGATGGTTTATACCCAAAGCATCCCTGCCCCAGCATGTACCTAGGACCATGTCAGCAGCACCTCAGCCCTTAGCATCCTCTCATTTCAGACCCCAGTCTTGCTGTTCTGTCTCTACTCAGAAGCTTCTTCCTCAACAGCCCTACTTTGACTTTCAGGGTTCAGGTAGCAGCCTCTTGGTGGGGGCACCAGCAGCCCCACAGCTCACAGGTGCCAGGAGAAGGGCTGTTTCTCCGGGAACGCTGGAGCTCAGCTCCCCTTTCGCTGACAGGCAGACCCGGCAGCATTTAGAAAGCCCGGACCCTGAGTTCCAGTAAAGGGAAGATGGCTAGGCCAAGAACAAGCATCCAAATGAAAGCAATTAATCTTAAAACCCGAAGTTTAACCGTTTGCAAAACAGATCTTTCTGTCTCTGTGGTGACCCTTCACTGCTCGACCTAATGGATTACTTTATTAATAATGCACTGTGCTTAAAAGCAAAAAAGAAAAAAAAATTCTGACGATTCAATACTTCAGAAAGTCTCTTAAACCCGTTGCTACGGCAAAACGATTGATATTTTATTATCTTTCAGAAGTGCAACATGAAAGCCCTGCAGCCCAGCCGAGCGGGAGCTTTGGTCCTCAGCAGCTGGCAGACGCGACTTCAACCAGAGGGGCCCCTGCCTCTCCTGACAAGATGCTGTCAGGTGGAGAAAGGGTATTGGGGGTAGCTAATAGGAGTCCTGAGTCCCTGCTTACAGCCAGACAAAGAGTGTTGAAAGAATCCTGAAGGATACATCCCTTAGGATCTCTAGGACTGAGGCTGCCACCCAACTCAGATGGCCACCTGCTGAGAGGGCACAGTGCACAGGAAGTTAGGTAGTATGTGTGGAGGGGCAGGTGAGTAGACCAGAGCTTTTCTTCATCTCCCAATGAAAGTACCATCTTCAAGGTTTCCGGTAACCAAGGGAGGCCAGATTCTTATTAAGAAGCAAGGGGTGGATTTGTTTTTTTGTTGTTTTATTGGGGTTGTTTTCATTTTTGTTTTAGCAGAAAGGCTGCTTTTGAAGGGCAGCTCTAGGCTGGACAGGACAAGAATGTGCCCAAGCAACTGTCACTGCTCAATAGTGTCAAAAGTGGGTGTCATATTGTTTAGATTGAACCTGTGGAGCATACGGGGCCTCTTGAAGTGTCCTCTGCAGTTCTGATAAGAACAAGGGGTAACATACATTCCAGGAGGTCGAGGTATACTGCAGCATGGACTTAAGTGCAACCTTTAGCATTATCATGGAGCCCAATGAACTTTGGGGTACCTGGACAGAGCTCTAGACCCTGGATGGAGAAAGGGGTACCATATCTCCAGAAAGACACCCATCTTCTTGAGGGCTCCCAACTACACAACTCAGGGCAGCTCATTCCTGGCTTAGGCCCAGGGAGCCAAGCATACCAAAAAACCTTAAAGAAGGAAGCACACTGATTTTTAAGGTCCCCACCACCCCCAAGACACCAGAGAAGGTCCTTACGTACTGACTTCTGCAAGCTCTTCATTTTTATAGAGAAGGGAAGTCCAGAGATAAGCATGGTTGGCCAGAGGTAACACAGACAGCTAGAAATTAAAGAAGCCAAAGCCAGGCACCAGTGGCTCACACCTATCATCCTAGCTACTCGTGAGGCTGAGATCTGCGGATCATGGAGAGATAAATCTGAGAGACTCTTATCCACAATTAATCACCAAAAAGCTGCAAATGGTGCTGTGGCTTAAGTGGTAGAACACCAGCCTTAAGTGAAAAAGCTAAAGGACAGCACCCAGGCCCTGAGTTCAAGCTCCAGCACACACACACACACACACACACACACACACACACACACACACACACCAAAAAAAAAAACAAAACATTTTTTTCAGGAGCTAAGTCAAATCCTCTTCCCTCCCTGTTTGGCTTGACCCCAGACTCCTTCTTCTCATTTTTATTCTATTAAAAAATGTCACTAACCCAGTCCTCTGATGACCCATTCTGGGCTCCAGGGAAGGGTCCGTGAATGGAGAAGAACATGTTGAACATGGATGTCTCATCCCAGCCAGCCCAGATGCATTTACTTCGCTTTCTTCCTCTCTTCTGACACATGGGCCAGGAGTTGGCCATCATGGGCTACCAAACTCAGGCCTCCTCTGCATGTTGCCTGCAGCCCGCAGCCTAGAGGCTTTTGAGGATCGCCGCCCCACTGATGCTTCAGAAGGAAGGAATAGGTAAGCTGAGGCATCACACAGCTAAGTGAACCCTGCATGACCTTGAACAAGCACTTAACCAATGACCACATCAATAACACCAGGGCTCTGGTAAGCAGACGGTACCCCCATCTAGGGAAGGACAGCCACCACAGTTAGCCCTGGGCGTTCTGCATGACTCCCAGCCACCACAACCTCAGAGAAAAATGCCAGCAGCGGTGTGGCTGCCCAGTGCTCACTTCCAGTCCTTCCTACAGCACCCACAGACCACACATGCCTCACCTACAGGTACCAGGAGCCTGGGACTGCCCGAGAACCTGCCACTCTAGACTCTGGGATTCTCTCTTAGGTCACGGACACACACTGCATTTTACCCTCAAGGGGACTTGGATCCCCATCTTCTAGGTCACTTACTGCAAGATTCTTCCCCAAGCGAGGACGATTTTGGGGTCTCTGGGGCCACCTGCTAGTATCTCCCTGCAGCCATAGATAGATTACTGTGTTCTGACCACTCGGTCCTGTGGTCTTCTAGGGATGCACAGAGACTGAACTACAGAAGGTCCACACCACTGTCCCCAGAGGACCCCTCCCCTCCTGCTGGGGTGGCTACTAGCCTGTGATGGGACACTTTCTTCTGTTGGGCCAAACTCCCACCTCCACACACAGGGAGGCACAGAGGCAGTGGGGCCAGCACAGGAAGGTGTGGCTCTCACCGAGTCACACTCGTGGGCAGCGGCCCCCTGGACGACCCAGATGGCCTTCCCTTCTCCTGCGGGGCGGGGTGGGGGTGGGGGCATCCCTGCTTCCTGCGCCAGTCCTCCCGCGCTCAGGCCGGGCCCCTGGGCTCTTGGAACCCGGATTCCCCTTCCAAAGCTGATTTGCTGTGGCGCTCAGCGCCTCTCGGGTTCCGCGGCCGGCTGGAGGGTGACGGCTGCGGGGAGAGGAGCAGCCGCAGAGCCCACACGCTCCACGCCAGGCGCCACGGCGCGAGATCGGAGGGCAGCTCGGAGCCTGCACGCGGCCCCGCGGCGGCGCAGCACACGCCTCCCCCGCCCTGCGCGCACCGCTTCCCCAGCTCGCTTCCCCAGCTCCCCGGGGGCCCCGGGGCGCGGGGGTGGGGGAGGATTGCGCGCGGCCGCGGGGAGCTCGATCCACGATCCACCCAGTCCGTTCCTCCCCCCGGGGGGCCTGTAGCGGGGACACCCCCCCTCCCCCGCGGGGGAGCTCCGCTAACCACCGGACACAGCCCCGCACACCCGCGCGCGCGCGCGTGCGCCCCGTGTGCGTTCCCGCGAGCCGCGGCGGGGGGCGAGCGCGTGGGGAGGGGGCGCCGGTTCTCCCCCCCCCTCCACCTCCCCGCCCGCCACCTACCGTCCTCCTTGTCCAGCACCATCATCTCGGGCGCTCCGTGTCCAGCCGCAGCTCTCGGCTCGGCCCGGGAAGGGAAAAAGGCGCCGACTCCCGGGCGCGCTTCAGCGGGGCGGGCGGCCGGTCCTCGGGCAGCGAGCGGGGCTCTAATTACCCGCTTGTCCGGCTCTTAACCTAGATTGCACTCAGCTAGAATTACATTCAGGAGTGAAGCACTTCGCAGATACAAAAGCAGTCTCACCTACTTTTGTGCCTCAGAATTGCAAGGAACTACGAACTGCAATTTAGAGAGAAGGGAGAGGGAGAGAGAAGGGGGAAGAGAGAGGATCAGAGCCGTTTCTTTGATTCTCACCTTCTAAATGGCTCAATTTGCCCAGTATAATCTGTCTTAATGTAATTGCATTTGATAGCTCATAACCCTGGCTCTGGCAACGACACAGCTTTCAGCCTCATAAAGTGTTTTCCCCTCGGATTTAATCTGAATCTCAATCTAAAATTATATTCAAAGAGATGAGGGGGGGGGATCTCGGCGGCCGTCTCCCGCTGCCTTTCTCCCTCAATGTATGAGGTTTTCACTCCTGCTACTGAATAAATGCACGCATTTCCCGAGCCGCCCCCCCCCCCCCCGGGTTAATGGGGAGTGGAGACGCGCCGCTGGTCGGCTCCGCAGCGCCATCTGGAGGCCTCGCAGCCACAGTTCAGCTCGGGACTCCATTCCCGTCCCAGGACCCAGAGTCCCGCTACTCCCAGCCCCTCAGCCTAGATTTCTGCTTCCTCACAGGAGAGAGGTTTCTCAGATCTCGCCCCCCTCCTACAAGCTGGGCCTGGGGTTTCTGGTGGAGTCCAGGATTGTTGAGCCAAAGTTAACCCTCTGTGGAACACGAAGCCTCCCACCGTGAGTCTTAAGGCACTACCTCTGAAGGCTCCTGGCTAGAACACCTATATTTCGTGGAAAGGGACGGGAGGAGGAGGGGAGGGCACTGTCTCAGTTTCTCTCTAAGTAAGTATAGCATGGTATTCAAGGCTTTTCTTCCACAAATACTTATTGAGCACATATTATGTGCCAAGCACTATTCTGATGGGCTGAGAACAGACTAAAGATTCTTTTGCGGAAATGATCGTTCTTGTTCTGTAGCTTATAAGGCAGGAAGGGAGACAGTGTCCATCTTCTTTTCTCCTGGACCCTGCTTCTCCCTGATGCTCTAAGTTTGGTGCCGAGGCTGTCTCCTCCAGGAAAGCCACTCACTTTAAAGTCCCAAGTGCTTGTATTTTCCCCTAGACAGCGCAGAACTTCAAGGAGGATTGGAAATAATGGTTTGTGTGTTTTTTTTTCCCTCTACCCCAAGGTGGGCTCCTGAGGGATATGTTCTGATCTCGGTCCTGGTAGTTGCCTTTGAGGTCAAGACCCAGGCAAGAAGAAAATGGAGGTCTCTGGAGGGCTACCAGATAGGATTCTGTCCTTTCATTGCCAATTAATAAACATCAAACCCTAGCAAGTCCCCTTTTCTCTCTGGGCCTCAGTTTCCCTATTTGTGAAATAGGAAACCTATTCTTCCAGTCTCTAAGGTTGCTATGGGGATCTGATAAGATAAGGCGTTAAGACTGTGCTTTGTCAACTGTGGTGCTCTGGACAAAAGGGAATGGGAGTTATCTGGTACAAAGAAGACCTGGAGGTGAGGTCTTGCCCCTTATATCCTAGGAGGCTCCAGTTCTTGACAGGAGTGGAGAAGGGGCTGCGGCCCATCTTCCTCTCTCCAAAGTCTAGCTTTGAGGAAATACAACTGTAGCTGCTTTTAATGAGATGCCTCATCCGCTGCTCAGAGGGTTTCACTTTCCCCTTCATCTTAAATACTTAATCCTAATAGTCCTTGAGTATATTTGATGTTAAATATATCATTTTGCTCGGACTCGCCATCCCTTAGGACTGCAAGCTTGATCTCTCCCCTGCCACTGCAACCACTGCAGCCAGAGTTCTGCCCCCCCACACACACACCCAGGCCTGAGGGAGGCTTTTGCATTGCTGCCACATTTGATGACCATGTTGGCCTGTGCTGGGGGCCAGTCAGTGTAGCAAGCATGGGGCCTGGCAAGGGCAGTTTCTTGCTGCAGAAGCCTCTCTGACCTATTTGTTCCAATCGAGGCTGCAAGCTGACACCTGACCCCCCAAGGACCATTTCTCACCCTCAGGACCCACAAAGCAAGATTGGGGCCACTTTCCTACTCTCTTGTCCATGTACTGTGTCTGGACATTTTTTGTCCTAGCACTAATTCACTCCATTCTCCAATGTACCCAATTAACAGCCACATGGCTGGCATGCTTTTGGGGAATTGCGACTTCCTTCTGTGCCCCACGTCAGGAATACTAAGGTATAGGTTGCAGAAGTAGGTGGGGCATGCCAGTAGGGGCCTGGTGCTCTCTGCATTCCAGCTGAGTGCATGGAGCAACAAGCTGACCTAGAGGGAGGTCTGCACAGCTACCCAGCCAGCTAGACTCTATGGGTTTGAGTGGCTTGAGTGCCCAGCTAGGAAGGGTTGCCAGAGCCAGATAATGAGCCTCCTCCCCAGCTCTTAGGGAAGTCCCATCCCCATGCTCGCCCCCACCCAGGTGAGGCTCAGGACACACCCACAGCCTGGGAGTGGAATCCTCAGTTCCCTTGAGGCTGAAGAAGCAGCTTTCACTGAGCACATTCCACAAGTGAAGGGCCTGTCCTCTCATTTCAACATGCCTACAGTGTTCCAAAATGCCCTTGAAATGCCTCTGGGGACAGCAGGGTGACACCAGTGGATCAGCCCCCAAAATTACTTCCAGGAGAAAGCGGGTGCTATTCACAGCCTCACAAATTTCTGGGCAGGTCCCAGTAGCTTGGAAGAAAGGTCCAGAGAACAGGTTCCTGCATTTGAGGGTAGGAGTGAGAGAAAGAAAGACCCCAGTGCCTGAAGGCCCAGAAGACTAGATATTCCAGAATTCTTCTATGGAGGCTGTTGGGAAGTGCCTCAATCTGAAGGCCCTGCTCTCAGCACAAGGAAGCCCTCTCCAAGAGAAGGTGTTAGGTTGGCCTCACAGGTGATGTCTGGAGACAGAATCAGGGTGCCAAGTGTCCCTTCCCTGAGGCCACTAAAAGCTTACAAGTGAAAATGAACCTGCAGTCCTTGATCTTTGCGTGGGACCAGGATGCCTACTAGCCAAGTTCACACGCCCTGCCTGCTTTGTACACCAAAAGCAGCACCACATAGGAATCTGCAGCCAGCTAGGGTGAAGAAGCACACAGTTGGCAAACTCCCTCTAGGTTTCTAGAGTGCACAGACAGTCCTCAGAAGCTGCTATTACACACGGTTAGGCCTTGCTGAGTAAGGCCTAAGTTAAATCTACATCCCAGAAAATGAATCTACTGTACTCCTTGATGAAGGCCAAGGCACCCCTGCTCTGAGACAACTGTTGACTGTAGACTGATCCAGGCCTGCCCTGGGACTGAGAAGTTACCTATGCTGCAGGACGGCCAGTATTAAAACCCCACAGTACTAGGCAAAACAGGATAATCCATGTAAGGAAACTGAGTCACGAGGGTATCCAAGTAAGGAAAGGGCCAGTAGACTTTTATTTCAGGTAAAAGCCTGAGAGGGAGGCCAGAGTCTCATTTCCTAACGGTAGACAACCACAAGACTGTTAATAGGGTCGACACGGGACAATGCCAGAGAAGAAGGCCTGGCAGCTAGATCCTTTCCACAACACCAAATCTCCCAGCCTCTTGTCCACCACATATATACTCCAGGCACTAAGGGACTGTCCCAGCTCCCGAGGCCCATCCCAGGCCAGCCGGAACTGAGTTTTCACAGACTCTAGCAATGGAAATGACATTAGTTGGAACCAATTTTGTGAAGACCGAAGCTTACTGCAGTTTTGGGGGTGGTGGCTCTTTAAGAAAAGAGAGATGAGATTATTAATACTAATTTACCACTAGGGAACCTCTCAATGGAAGGACCTTGAGAACCTCCAACTTCACTGGCTTCAAAGGAAATTGCCTCTGTTTGACCTGGTATCTGGACCTTTTACGTGGTCTACCCACTACGCTAGTGAGCCAGACACCTCCCAGCACAAGCTGGGTGAAGGGTGGCATGTTTCCTCCTCACCCCTGCAAGAGCAGAGTCTCATAGCTACATGGCCCTAGACCTGAGGGACCCCCCAGGATCATGTAGCTTGACTGCACCCTCACCGCAAGCTCCCCGGCCAATCCCTGGAGGACCCCTAAAGGGGGGGGTACAGGCCAACAGTCAGAAGGGCCCAGAGACTGGATGGGAATGCCAACGGGTTCTCCCAGGAAGCCCACAGCATAGCGCGGGTCTTGAGATGCGCAGAATGCCTGCAAAGCCGCAAGAGCCAGAAAGAAAGTTCCGGGCCGGAGGGTGGGGGTGCGGATGCGGGGTTGGCGGGCTCCAGGGTGCGGGTGGCACTTCCTTCTCCGGGGGAGGATCGCCAGGGCCCGAGCCTGGCACCCACGACCTCACCCCACACACCAGCGCACACACAGTCGGACGCCGAGCTTCCGGGAAGCGGCCAGGACCGGCGCCGGGGGGCGGCCGGCGGGGCGGGGCGGGGGGCGCCGCCGCGGGGACGCGAGCGCTGTGAGCGGAGCCCGCGCCGCCGCCCACCGCGCGCCTGTGCGTCCCCGGGCGTGGGCACCGCGCGGGCAGGGCACCTACCGTCTTCCTGGTCCAACACCATGGTTCCCCCGAGGTCCCTGCCAGACGCGGGCAGAGGATGCAGAGACGTGCGGGGCAGTTCCTCCCCGCCGCCGCCCGCCCGCCCGCTCAGGCTGCTCCCGCCGGCCCCGCGTGGGCTCCGAGCCCCCGCGTGCCGCGGCCGCCGACGGGGGCGGACGGACCGGCGCCCGCCTGGAGCGCGGCCCCGCGGGCAGGAGCGCGGGAGCGGGGAGCGAGGGCGCGGCGCGGCCTGGGAGCGGAGGGCGGGCGCCGGGCGCCGGGAGGGGGCGGTGCGGCCGGTGGGGCTGGGACCCAAGAGCCTCGGGAGCGGCCGCTGCCCCGGGCCGGAGCCGAAGCCACTGCCGCCGCAGCCGCCGCACCGGTTCTCCCGCAGCCGGCCGCACCGGCTTCAGCAGAGTGCAGGCAGCATTTCCCAGGGCCCCTCAGATTCCCCTGTTAATTAAATCAATTCATTATGCTCAGATCTGATTAGCGGCCCTTCCCCCCCTTTGAATCAATTATTCAATACACAAACATAATTGCTTGGGCCAGAGGTGCCCGCCATTAGCTTATTTAACTCCAAGGACACTAATTACCCGCAGGGCACGGGAACTTTTCTCATTAATTCTGACAAAACACAAAAGCACAGCCAGAGTGTGTGCGTGTGAGGGACTGTGTGTGTGTGTGTGTGTGTGTGTGTGTGTGTGCTCGCGTGCGTGTGTGCCCGCATGCCAGAGTGGGGGGGGGGAGGACGGGCAGGCCACCGTGTGAACTCAAGACCAGGGTTGGCCTGTGTGCGCGATCGCGGGTGGGAGTGGGCGGCCAGCAGCCAGGAATGGTTTCACCGTGAGTTTGGGACTCCCTGCCTTGAGATTAAGAAGCACCCAGTGGAAGGCTCCCATAGGGCATCCGGCCGGGTGTAGCCCTGGGACCTTAGGACGCAGCACAGGAATGTGTGGCCTTTGCCAGTGTGACTCTAGATAGCGCCATGCTTTCTTCTTGCACTACTGCCCCAGCCATGGCACTGTACACACAGACCCACGGGGAAGGTACAGGCTGTTAGAAGAGGTACAGGAGAGATGGAGAGCGATGCTGGACCCAGGCTGGGCTACGGGACCCACCAGAACTCCAGGCACCTGCTCCTGCACTGGCTGAGCTTTGATTGACCACCTCCCCCCCCTCCATCTCCCCCCCCACACCCATCCTCTCTTCACTGCCCAGTTCTAAACCCTGAGTACCCACGCCCTCCCTTTCCACTCTCACCACCCCTCTCAATACCGCCTCCACTCTCCACCTTTATCTTAAAGCTCCCACTTCCTTTTCCACATATGTTTGACACTCAGGCACAACGCCCCCTCCCCCCCAACTCCACCCACCTCAGGCCTAGCCTAGTTTTCGCCTGTGACTCAAGGCTGTACAGAGGGTGTGCCTATGGTTGACCAACTTCTCCACATTTTACCTCCCAGGAAATCTCTATTTAGAGAGCTGGAGAGAGAGAGCCCATAGAGGCTGGGACACAGAGGGTAATTGATTCCCCCAAATTAGGTTTCTGCTTTCTAAAGACCGGTATTGTTCCTGTTCTCAATGTGCACAGAGGTATTGAAGATTTCCTTTTTGTTTCCTCGGGCAATGAATGAGCTTAATCCATTTGGCTTTATAAATCAGGAAACTAATATTCACTCTTTCCATAGTGGCTTTTTAAAAAAAATTTAATTGGTTGGGGAGGAGCAGTTAGTCCCCCTTATGCTGTCCCCGAGCCCCCACTTATCAAAACACATTCTGATTGAGAGGTGGGAGTGCTTGTGATCCTTGCACAGGGACCCTCAGAGGATCTGGGAACGTTTGTGAAATGATTGCACGAATTACGCTCAGTTTAGGGAAGAGATGGGGCATGCTCTCCTGTGTTGCTCTTCGTGGCCCACTAACAGCTACTGAACTTGCTGTGTCATCCTGGGGATTGGCTTTGGGGTCTTCCTCCTTTACCATCCTGCCCAGCCACTAGTCATGTTCCTGGTGCTAAGATCGACCCTGCTCCTACAATCTTTATTGGTAAGATAAAGTCAGAAGCACTTATCTGACCCATCAAGGCTCCTTGTGATCTGGGGATGTCTCAGCTACCACCGCTAGCCAATGCTTCAGCTCAGCTGATAGCTTGCTTCTGTCTCCTTTAGCTCCTGCCCCTATGGAATGCTGTGCTATAATGAATACGCCTGCTGCCTCTTGCCCCGGTGACTTCTCACACCTCTCTCCAGAGAGAGCCCCTCCTTGCTTTTGCAGTCCTTCTTCTAAGGGAACAGCCTCTCCTTTGTCTCCCCAAATAGCCATCTGCATGAAGGTTGAGGTTTCTGAGTGATGGGTACATTATTCCACTGAGGCCAGAGGGGGAAGCTCAGTCTAGAGAGCAGGGTTACAGGTCTCCCTTGCAGGGGGTGGGGAGAGACACATGGCGTACAAAGCCTCTATTTTGGCTCTCTGAAGAACATGGGAGCTGAGGACAGGGGACATTGCTTCTCTGAGCTTTCAATTTTAAAAAGTAAAGGCTCAAAAAGAAAGCCTTCTGACCCCCTAGGATTTCAGAGAGATGGCCTGGGAACAGAGCCCAGCATCATGCTTGCTCAGCAGGCTCAATGTTTGAATCCCCAAGATCTCTCTGTGTAGCCAGGCAAGGCCAATGCCCAGATTGGTTTTAGCTGGTTCCTGCACTAGGTTATCTGCTCTAGGGGGCAAGTGAGACCTGAAATTCTTCTTTCTCTCCATTTTTTAAGCCATGTGTCTGGCACAGGCTGCATCCACTCAGGGAGGGCACCTTTTGCTCATTTACATGAAAGCACCATATGGCCTAGCGTGGCTCTCAGCAACTGAGCGTCTCTGCTTGGCCAGAGTTCACACTCAGAGGAGTCAGCCTGAGGTGTGAGTCCCCAGCCTCTGTCTTGCCCTGGTGGCTGGCAAGTGCCTGGGTGAGCACTTAAGAAACCAACCTTTTGCCCAGTCCTGGTAGCTCAGACCTGTAATCCTAACTACTCAGGAAGCTGAGATCTGAGGATCATAATTTGAAGTCTGTGAGCCTCTTATCTCCAATTAACCATTCAAGCTGTAGAATGCCAGCCTTGAGTGTAAAAGCTAAGGAACAGTGCTCATGTCCTGAGTTCAAACTGCAATACCTGCATATACCCCCAGTAACTGCATACACACATACACAGAAGAATAAAAGAAACCAACGTCCTGATTATCATACAGAGAAGAGAGGGTATTCAGAGAGTTCAGCCATCATGGAGTGGTCAGGTACTACAACAAACACCTAGCCCCATCTGTGAATCTGTATAAGACCCAAATCTCTGGTGAAAGATGATGAACTCAGCAGCTGGGGCTGAGACATGGACAGACCTGCCATAAGGACTGAGGTTCCCATAGCACAGAGGGGAGATGTAGATCTTCTGGGCAGATTAGACTGGGAAGCTAAGCAAGATTCTAGGGGTACAAGCTGGGCCTGACCCAATGTAGAGCTGAACTCAAATAACAGCAGTGCATGTGAAGAACTGCTACTAGGAGCCCTGCAGCTTTCTATGGGAGCTCTCTGTAAAGGAGCTGGTCACTAGAAGGTAAGAGATCACCTTGCTGGGCCAAGCAGGAAATGTGCAGGCAGAGTCAGCATCGTAATGGCATTGACAGCAGCTTGAGCAAGATGGCAAGAACAGCAGGCACCTGCTGTAATTATAAAGGAGGCATCAATTCCCTCAACACCCAGCTCTCAACCCTGGGATTGTTAGAAAATGACTCTCTTGAACTTACATAAGTAAGCATTCTTATAAAGTCTCATATTTTGTGTGTGTGTGTGTGTGTTTGTGTGTGTGTGCGTGCGCGCACACACACACACACACACACACACATGTATACTAGTACTGGAGCTTGAACTCAGGGCCCTGGTGTTGTCCCTTCGCTTTTTACTCAAGGCTGTCACTCAACCACTTGAGCCACAGCTCCACTTCTAGTTTTTGGCTGGTTAGTTGGAGATAGGAATCTCACAGGCTTTCCTGCCCATGGCTTGAACCATGATCCTCAGATCTCAACTGCCTGAGTAGCTAGGATAACAGGTGTGAGCTACTAGAGCTTGGCAGGTCTCCTGTGTTGGCAAGGAGGATGCTGATAAGGAGACTTGGGCATCCCAATCTAAGGCTAATTGTTATAAATGTGTAAGATCTGGTACTTGGTATCTGTGTAACCTTAATGTTCCAATATGCTTTAGTTGCATAACAAGCATGATGGGAAAGGCCATCTGAGTAACAGTAGCAGGGGAAGAGGCCACTGCAACCACTGGCCTCCCTGATGGCATGGGGCTGGGTACACCTGTATATTAAACTAAATAGGAAGAGAGTAGATTTCCCTAGCACAAAACAGATTGTCTGGGCAGGAAAAAAAACATAATACAGCCAAATGCTGTTTACAAAAAAATACTCCCAAACAAGGTGGCAAAAAAAAGACAGAAAATAAAGCAAAAAGCAAAAAAAATACCAAGCAGCAGTAAGCAGAGAGAGAATAAGAACAGCAATGTCAATGTCAAAGCTAACTTCAAGGATAAAACACAAACTGACTCTTAAATTACTTCATGATTAAAAAAAGTGAGATCAAAACTGAAATTTAAACTCATCCAATAATGAAAAAGAGAAGGCAGCATACCATGCAGAACTCATGAGAGCACAGCTGTACTCAGAGGAAAAAAACATAGCCTTACATTCTTTTAATGTTTTAAAAAGACCAAAAGTCAATGAATTCGATATGTAACCTAAGAAAACAGAAAAAGGAACAAGTAAACCAAAAAGAAGAAAATTAATCAAGTTAAAGTTAGATACCAATGAAATAGGAAATAAATGTCAGTCAAACAAAATAGCTGAAAGAAAAAATTAGTTACCAAAATCTGCTTTTCTAATATGACCAACAAAATCAGAAAAATCTTATCAGGCAACCTGGTTAAGGAAATAAAGAAAGCAAAAATGCACAATATTATATGCAAAAAGAAACATCATAAGTATAGAAAAGATTAAGCAATTATAACTACAGCATGCATAACTACAAAAATAAGGAAAATCACCAAAAATTAGCACAACAGTTGAAATCCTGACTACGCCAATAAATGGAAGAGACTTAAAAAGAAATTAACACTTTGGCATATATGCTTCAGAATTCTACTTCTGGATATATGCCCAGAGCTCAAACAAGTTCTCAAAGAGCTATTGATTCATCCAGGATCACAGCAGCATTATACACAATAGCCACAAGGTAGAAGCAGCTCAAGAATCCATCAATGGCTGAATGAATTAGAAAATGTGGTATATCTATACAATGGAACATTATTCAGCCTTAAAAAAGGAACTTGTTACTGGGTGCCAGTAGCTCACGCCTGTAATCCTAACTACTCTGGAGGCTAAGATTTGAGGATAACAGTTCAAAGCTAGCCTAGAAAGGAGAGTCTGGGAGATGCTTATGTCTAAATAATCAACAAAAAGCTAGAATTGCAGCTGTGGTAAGAGCACTAGTCAAATAAAAAAGCTAAGAGACTGTACCCAGGACCTGAGTTCAAGCCCCAGTATCAGCACATATGCGTGCACACAAATACACACACACACAAAAGAACATGCTATAACATGGATGACCTTGAAGATGTGATGCTAAGTGAAATGAGCTAGACATAAGCAGTCACTGCATGAGTTCACTTACATGGGGCACCTGGAATATTTGTATTTGAATCCATGGGAAGAAGAGCAGTAGTTTCAGAGGCTGGGAGGAGAGCCTTTCAGGTTTTCAAGATGAAAAAGATTGGTTGCAAAAATGTGATGCTGAATATTACTGAGCCCTTAAACATGGCTAGAATGGTGAATTATATGTTACATATATTTTATCATTATTAAAATTTAAAAACCACAAGGCATAGAACCTTTAAAAACACAACTTAATTTAATTTAAACTATTCCAGACAAGAGAAAAAGTTAGAAGGACTCTTGGTTTCTCTTTTCTTAAGTCACAAATCTTATAAAGATTGAGTTTTTTTTTTGTTTTGTTTTTGTTTTGTCGGTCATGGGGTTTGAACTCTGGGTCTGGGCGCTGTCCCTCAGCTCTTCAGCTCAAGGCGAGCGCTCTACCACTTGAGCTACAGCGCCACTTCCGGTTTTCTGGTGGTTTATTGGAGATAGGAGTCTCATGGTCTCTCCGGGCTGGCTTTGAACCGCGATCCTCAGATCTCAGCCTCCTGAGTAGCTAGGATTACAGGCGTGAGCCACCAGCGCCCGGCTTAAAGATTGAGTTTTAAAAGGAAGAAAACCATCACAGAATAGGCTGAATATGAGTATTAAGTTTGAAATAAGATATCAACTAACCAGATATGGGAAAAGTATCAAAATAATAATGTCCTGTGACTGAGATGAGTTTAACTCTATAAACATGATTCAGTATTAGGAGACTTATCTGCATAAACCACCACTACATCATCCAGTAAACTGAACAAATTATGATAACATCAAAAATCATTTGATGAAATTCAGAACATATCACTAGTAAGAAGCAAAACATACATAAAACGATCTCAGTTTATTAAGACTATTTACCAAAACTCAATAGGAAATCATAAACAATGACATTCTGAACTTATTTCCAAAGACGGCTGCTTACAATCACTGCTGTTTTTAAAACTTATTTATTTTTTGCAATGCTGGAGATGAAACCTAAGGCCTAACAGGTGCATAGAAAGAGCTTTTCCCAAGAGCTATACCACTAGCCTCCCTTTGCCAGAACTACTATTCAAGACTTTTGGAGACTTTAAATTCAATAAGACAAGAAATTGTTCTAACCAGAACAAATTATCTGGGTTTAGGAAGGACAAAATAGATTTACTTAGAAATTATGTGATTATATCTCAAGAAAGTCCAATACATTTAGTCTAATATCACCTAGAATTATTTAGAAAATGGAGAAGATAGCTAAATATTAGAAAAGCATAGAAATATGTAGTTTTTTCTAAATGCAACTGTATATTAGAAATTGAAGTGGAGAAATAGATTATCTACAAAGTCATAAAATATCCAGGAATAATATGACATGAAGAACTATTATGCTACTGCTAATGGCTCAGACCTAGCTACTCAGGAGGCTGAGACCTGGAGGATCATGGTTCAAAGCCAGACCAGGAAGAAAAATTCATGAAACTCCAAAATAACCAGCAAAATTCTGGGTTGGAGGTGTGGCTCAAGTAATAGAGCACCAGAAGGATTGGGATTGGGGGGGAGGGGGGAGGCTGGGAAGGGATGTGAAGGGTAAACCAAAGGAGGAGGGTGCAATGCTTGGTAAGAAATGTACGCATTATCCTGCCCATGTAATTGTAACCCCTCTGTACAGTATGTTCACAAATAAAATTAAATTAAATTAAAAAAAAAGTAATAGAGCACCAGCCAACCAAGAAAGCCAAGACAAAACACGATGCCCTGAGTTCAAACACTAGTACCAACAAAAATAACCAGTATAATATTAAAATCTTCCTTTGAAGCAAGTCATAAAATTATAGCATAGGACACAGAATAGGATCTAAACATACAAAAAAAGCAACAATGTTTCCAAAAGAGATTTTTTTAAGCACATCTTTTCAAAATTAACCAAAAACAAAAAACACAAAATATATAGACTTCATGCAATTTATATTAGAGCCTTAAATTTTAAAACTTTAGGACTTTAACTTGTAATACATTTGAGGCTAGTTGAGAAAACAGATCATGACAGGATCCTACATCATCAGACAATAAAACTTACCACTAAGCTACCATAATCTAACACTATGGAATAAGCTGAGAGAGATAAATAGATCAGAGGAACAGAGTACCAATTAACAGATCCAATTACAGAAAGAAATTTAATATATGAAAAAAACTTTTATTTCAATTCATCAGAGAAAATAATGAACACGTGGCATTGCCATCTGTAAACATTTCTCCAAGGAAGCTATACAAAATATGCCAATAAGCACCTGAAAGATGTTTGACATCATTGGTCATCAGGGAAATGCATGGAAAACCACAATAACACATACTGCACACCTGCTAAGAAGCCAAAAAGAAGAATTCTCAGAATAAAAGGGTTGCTGAGGAGTTGGAGAGATCAGAACCTTCACTCACTTCTGGTAGAAAGTTAGGATGGACAGCCTGACGTTACTCAAAAGATCGAGTATAGAGTCACTCTGTAACCAGGAAAAAGACATATATCCAAAAGGACTAAAAACATATGCCCAAAGGAAAACATTAATGTGTATCACAACATTGTTCACAATAGCCAAAAGATGGAAAGAAAACAAATGTCCATTGACTAAAACTAGATATTATTTACCCATAAAAAAGGAATACAATACTGACATGTGCCCTGAAAACATTAGGCTAACTGAAAGGAGTTACAAAAACCACATGATATATAATTCCATTGGTATGAGATGCCCTAGTTGGCCAGTCTACACAGACAGAAGGCAGATTAGTGATTGCCAGGGACTGGGCATAGTAGTGGAGTGATAACAAAAGGGCATGGGGCTTCTTTCGAGGTAATAGGAATGTCCTAAAGTTGGCTCTGGTGATTAATATACTTGTGCCTCTACTGAAACATACCCTAAATGGATAAATATATGGTATGTGAATGACACCGCAGTAAAGTTGTTTTGAAAACTTGTTCTATCGGGGCTAGGAAGGTGGCTCAGTGCTAGAGCACTTGCCTTGCATGCCCGAGGCCCTGGGTTCGATTCCTTAGCACCACATAAGCAAAAAGAAGAAAGCCAGACGTGGCGCTGTGGCTCAAGTGGTAGAGCGCTAGCCTTGAGCTGAAGAGCTGGGGACAGTGCCCAGGCCCAGACCAGACCCCCCCTTCTTCCCCCCCCCCAAAAAAAACTTGTTCTATCATAGCTGATTGTCCATATAAAAGAAGCAAATAGGCTGGTGTGATGGCTGATGCCTATAGTCCTAGATACTTGGGAGGTTAGAGAAAAATCTAATAGATTTGAATAATAATAACCTAAATAAATTTGGTGGAAGTAACCCAGGAAATGAAAGAGATACTATAAGCAATTGCTTTTAAAGACCTGAATGGCAAAAGACACCACAAACAATGAAAAAGTACAAATAATTTACTGCGAAAACACTTGCAAAAGTTGGGGGAATTAAAAGGAAAAATATGCTGTATATACAAAGACTTTCTGAAAATTGCAAAGACACAAAACCCAAAAGACAAAAATTAGGAAAGGGCCAGGAGCTGGTGGCTCACACCTGTAATCCTAGCTACTCAGGAGGCAGAGATCTAAGGATCTAAGGCCCTGGCAAGAAAGTCCATGAGACTTCTATCTCCAATTAACCACCAGAATACTGAAAGTGGCACTACCACTTTGAAGTGGTGGAGCACTAGCCTTGAGTGGCAAAAGCTCAAGGACAGCACCCAGGCCATGAGTTCAAGCCCCATAACCCCTTCCAAAAAAATTGGAAAGGGATATGAGCAGTCCATTTAGAGCAGGGAGGTTTTTTTTTAATGGTTAATAAAATGTGTATCTTTATTATATAATTGAAAGATGCAAGGTAAGTTTTCATTATGTAAAATTCATCAGATTTGCAAAAGAGTCAAATGATTACATTTATTAAATAGTCAAGAAAAAGGGTAATCTCCTTTGTTACTGAGGAAGCCATTTGACATCATATATTAAAAGTAAATACACAGATGCCTTTGACCTTAAATTCTTCCTTTTGGGAATCCATCTCATAGAAGAAAATCATCTACCTGTAAGGATAACCTTATCATGTCAGTTGTGTGCATGAAGGCCACAGAAAACGGGAAACCACTCCAGGACCAGTGTCAATCAATGATGGATGCAATGCATTGATGGATAACTGGATGCGTTGTATGAGGAATAGTATGCAACTAGTAATAGTTACTCACAGAACATGTCTATGAGGCAATGCTGGTGAGAAACCAACTGGCAGAGTAGCAAGTCATATCATCCCATTGAAAAGAAGCCTCTCTTCAGGCTGTCTAGGTTGGTGGGGACCTTTGTAGGTCAGTGGAGGGGGAGGAGAAGAGGTAAGCCCACACCTTTTAGAATCTTTTTAATATTGATACCTAAGTAATGCATGACTTTTAAAAACTGGTAACCGATCAGAGAGACATTTCTGACACTCTTCCCAATCCTACTCACTGCCCTAGTCCAAGTGTCCACAGTCTCTTGCAAACTGGTACAATGCTCTCTTGTCCTTGGTCTTTCTGTCTCTCGGTGTCTCTCCCTCTCTCTCTTTCTCTTTCTGATACTATGGCCTCACACCCTTGTTCTGCTTTTTCTGCTCAAGGCTGGAGCTCTATCAATTGTACTGAACCTCTACTTCTGGCTTTGTACTGGTTAATTGGCAATAAAGAGTCTCACAGACTTTTCTACCTTGGCTGGGTTCAAACCATTGATCCTCACATCTCAGCCTTCTGAACATCTAGGATTACACGGGTGAACCAATAGTGCTGGCTGCTAGAGTTTTTATTGACCTTCCTGCATCCATCCTGGGCCCCAGACAGAGGGCAATGGCAGAGACCATGGGGTAGAGCACCATGCCAGAACAAAGCTGGGACCTATTTTAGAAATACAAATCAGATTTCATCCACCTACCTTCAAGCCTCCACCAGAGCCACCCTCTCCAGTCTCTGCAGGGTCTCCCTGGGCTCTTTAGGAGATGAGTCTCTTGACACATCTCCCATTATTGACACCATCCTTCCACTCACATCAGCCTCTGGCCCTGATCTAAAACATCCCGCAGCTCTCAGCCTGCAAGACATGCTCCCTCTTCTGCCTGAATGTCCTTCCTCACCTCTTCATTTGGACCACCCCTTACTCACCCCTGAGGTCTGGGATTTTGCATCAGGGTGGCCTTTCCCCACAAGCCCAGACCAGATCTTCTTGTTATAGTCTGGCACAGCCTTTTGCACTTTCCCTTCCCTCCATGGTGCTTATCACAATGATCTAGTTAATTACACAGTTACTTGTATAATTATTTGTGTGACAGGGATGAAAGAAAAAACTATTATGCCAAAAGTGCTTGCAACTTCTTTTCCAGCCTTCCTCTACCCTCCCCTGTCTTGGGTAGGAAATGGGTCACAGTCTCTGGGGGGGGTTCCCAGCTCAGAGATTCTGAACTTACCTTAGCCTCTATGCATCACTTAGTTCAAAGATCCCCCACTCCTACTCTTTTATGCATCTAGCCAACTAGCTTGTTCTGAGAATTGATTATGACAAAGCCCTGTGAGTTGCTGGGGAGCAACTTCCCCAGACAGTTTGAGAGAGGTGGAAGGGAGTCCCTCCCAATCTCTAAACAACTTCATTGCTGCCCCTGCCATCCTTCAGAGACCTTACCAAGAGCCCCCACAACCATTTCTGAAGCTACAATGACCAGCAACCCAAACCCAACAGGATCCACAGCTCAGAGTCCGCACCAGAACCCTTATTTTTCATAATTTTCATATTTTTCACCTTCTCCCTCATCCGACCCCCCACCCCCTCCTCACCTGTCCACTGAAGACCCAAGACTTGGTGTGATCTTGGGCTGTGTCTGAGAGGCTTGGTGTGGCCAAGTACTCCCTCTGCTGATGCTGGTCCACAATCTTCCTGGGCTCTAACGGATGGACTGGTCCCAGACTGTGGGGCTGAGCGATGTGACTCATGCCCAAAGAACAGTCTGTTTCCCGACAAGCTCCCGGGGAGTGAACACACCCACATGCAGGTGGTCCCCTCGGAGCTACAGCCACATGTCCCGACAGCACACGCATCTCAAACAGCCCTCCTCTGTGCTGCAGGCAGGGCTGCGGTATGTGAAGCCGGTCTTGGGGCACTCCCTGTCTCCCTCCTTGCCCTCCACTCCCACCCCAGGATCTAGTAGGGTCTTCCTGCCCACCTATACCCCGTGATCCTATAAGTCAAAGGGGTTCCCTCACTCAGCGTACAAAGCTGCTTGGGAGGCTCTGCCAGCTCCCAAATGATACATATTTGGGAGAACAGCCATCCTTGGAAGAGCATTTTCCTGTAAGGGTACTGCTACCCAGGACTTGCCTGGGCTCCTCCATTCCAGGCTTGGGGCCCCTGTGTGCAGGCATTTCTTCCAGTGAGTCATAAGAATATCTGAGTCCTTGCAGTACTGGAGGTCACAGTGAGCCAGCGCTTAGAGGCTGCACTAGATGTACCCAGGTCCAGCAGGTTCAGTTACCACCTTGGGTGACTGTACATTGCAAGCCATGGGGGCTTCTGACATTGTGGCAAAAGCTAAAGCCTAGATTCTTTTTCTTATTTTATTTTTTAATTTCTTGTGCCAGTATTAGGGGCTTGAACTCAAGTCCTTAGGGACAGACCCTAAGCTTTCTCACTCAAAACTGATAGTCTACCACTTGAGGTATAGCTCCCCTTCTGGCTTTTTGGTGGTTAATTGGAGATAAAAGCTAGACTTTCCTGCCAAGGTTGGCTTCAAACTGCAATCCTCAGATCTCAGCCTCCTGAGAGGATTATAAGTATGAGCCACCAGTGCCTGGCAATCCTAGATTCTAATTCTGATTCTCCTTCTTGCAGATCTCAGGAATCTGTCCCTTCCTATGACAGACCACAAGAATGCCAGTGCTATCCTCAACATCTGTCCTCCCCTTCCTCCTACACACAGCTACCCAGCTAGAGACCCTATTTCCCAAGTCTCATTGCAATAGATATAGACAGGTTATTGACGATCAGAAGAGACGGAAGCTGCTTTGCCTGTCTTGCTTACAAGGAAGTTGCTTGTCCAGAGCTTGCTGTTTTCTCCTCTTTCAGCAGCTGGAATCTGAGAACACACCCAAGAAATGCAGAGACATAAGATAGAAGGATGCTGAATCCTTGAGTGATATTGTGGAGATATCCTGCCAACTAACTTGGAACTTTTTTTTGGCGGGGATGGGGGGGGGGAGTGGATAGCAGGATCTCAGTATGTATCCCACATTGACCTCAAACTCTCCTTCCTACTGCATTGGCCTCCAGATTGCTGGAATTGCAGGCATGTGTTACCATGCCTGGCTCCCAACTTGGACTTATAAATCTCCC